>NC_045456.1:22512059-22519000 GCF_002776525.5 Piliocolobus tephrosceles | reverse complement strand
TCTTTCTCTTTTCTTTCTCTTTCTGTTACTTTCTCTTCTTTCTTTCTTTCTCTCTCTTCTTTCTTTTTCTTCTTTCTTTAACTTTCTTTTTCCTCTCTCTCCTTTCTTTCTCTTTCTCTTTCTTTCCTTCTCTTTCTTTCTCTTTCTCTTACTTTCTTTGTCTCTCTCCTTTCTTTCTCTCTCTCTCTCTCCTGTCTTTTTCTTTCTCTTTTTTCTCCCTCTTTTCTTTCTTCTTCCTTTCTCTTTCTTTCTCTCCTCTCTTTATTCTCTTTCTTTTTTCTTTCCCTTTATTTCTTCCTTTCTTTCTTCCTGTCACCTTCCTTCCTTCTTTCTTTCCTTCCTTCCTTCTTTCCTTCCTTTCAAGACAGAGTCTGACTCTGTCACCCCACCCTGTAGTGCAGTGGCACAATCTCGGCTCACTGCAACCTCTGCCTCCTGGCTTCAAGCGATTCTCCTGCCTCAGCCTCCTGAGGAGCTGGGACCACAGGAAGTTGTCAGCGTGCCTGACTCCTTTTTTTTTTTTTCTATTTTTGGTAGAGACGGGGTTTCACCACGCTGGCCAAGGTGGTCTCAGACCCCTGGCCTCCAGAGATCCACCTGCCTGGGCCTCCCAAATTACTTGCATTAGGCGTGTGAACCACCGTGCCCAGAGTCCTAAATGTGCTTTTTATAGGGGATATGCCTCTGCAAAGGTAGCCTGAAGCTACATTAAGACTCTCGTGACATGAACTGGTCACAGGAGAGTCTGCCTAAAAATAGAGGAGGAAGAAAAAGATAAAAAAAATAAATAAAAATCACAATGCCCCAAAGGCTACGATATCCAAGGAAAATCATCCCCAGAAATACGAGTGGCTGGATTCTCTATCCATTCAGGAGAGAGGATCAGGGGGTCACTGGGAACAAGGTTTATCAGGACACAACTCGAGATGTCTTCCTGCAGGCACAGAAAGGAGCAAAACACTCTGGAATAGGAATGGTCGGGGGCAGAACGGTCTTCAGTTGACCACACGCTTTCTGAGCACCCGCTTCTACGCAGAACCCCGTCCCGGAAAGGCCAGGCGAACGGAACACGCTGTCCAGCGGGCTTGGAAGGGCTGCATCTTGCCCCGGCTTCAGCCAGTTGGAAAAAAAGTCAAAGACAAGCCAATTATGTAAGGCCTGACATGGTACAAACAGCTCCCGGCACATAAATTAACTTTCCCCACACGCAGCCCGGCTGTGAGGTAGGTGGGAAGGTGGGCGGCAAACCTGCTTTTGCCAATTTTCGTCTGGACCTCAGAGACCCCAGGTAGCTCTGAACAGGCCACACAGTGAGGCCGGTGGAGGGAGAGCATAAAATCTCAGGCATCCGCCAGGCCCCGTCCCAGACTTTGGCAGGGAGGTTTTATTAAAATGACTAAGGGCGCAGTTGGTGATCTTTGGGAAAAGTGTTGAAATAGGAAAGCTGGGGCCTCTCGGTTAATGGTTTAATTATGCGTCTCAGGATTTGCAAATAGCACAGTGACCTTATGTGTGGGGCGGGTTCTGAGTGCCCGTCCAGCCTTGCGTTTTCGGGAGACAACCGGCCCATTTAGACTTACGGGAGAATGAAGGATGAACTGAAATAATGGCAGAAAGTCTATCCTCTTGGCCAAGGCTTCCAAGAGGTACAGAAAAGAAAGAAGCGTCCTCAAAACACCAGCCCGCAAGTTGGACGTCAGCACCTCCTCCTGCGAGAGGAGCCCGGCACATGGATTCAGAGGCTGTTTGGCTGGAAACGTGGCCAAGGCAACCCGGTCTGAATTTCTCTCTCCCGGGTGTCCAAGGATGAAGGCGGCTCATGAGGTTGGCAGAATTCGGAATCGCCGTCAAATTGGTTCTATGACCTGAGAGAAACACAAAGGCGTTCTGGGAGTGTTGTGTCCAAAGTCGAACTTCCAAAACGCCACACACACTCCGCGATCATAACAGCAGAGATAAAATGATTCACAAGGCAGTCCTCCCACTCAGGCCCAGGATTTCTCTAGAGGTGCTAATGGCAGCCGCTCACATTTGCCGGATAAAAAAAGGTTGGCGATGAACAGTCTTGCCTGGGGCGTAGGAAGGTGAGGAGCTGTGTGTGGCTTTTTTTTTTTTTTTAAATATATATATAAACCATGAGAATCACGATGGAATGCGAGGCTTTGATGCCGGCTAGATCCACGTTTTATGAGGCGGAATTTTTAATATTGAAAATCAGAAAGAGCTAGATGGTCTTTGGACTATCAGTGGGTGAAGTCAAAGTGAAGGAATGTGGTCATAAAAAAGAAAGAAAAAAACACTTGATTTCTCTTACCCTGAGGTTGCTCAAAACGCTGAGTCTAATTTTCTCCAAGGAAGTCTGAAATCAGACCAATTTGCAGTGGGGTTAGCTGGGACCTGCCTCACCCACGGGCCCACGTCGCCAACCCTCCTGTCAGGCGCCGAGTTTCCATCACGGTTCTGGAAGGTGAGCTCACGCCAGGAACACCTCCACCGACCCAACGTCTGACTCAAAACTTTGCAGACTAGGAAAGACCTAAAGAAAGTATGAAATCGGGGCCAGGCGCGGTGACTCACGCCTGCCGTCCCAGCACTTTGGGAGGTCGAGGCCGCTGGATCACCTGAGGACAGGAGTTCGAGACCAGCCTGACCAACATGGTGAAATCCCGCCTCTACTAAAAAGCACAAAAATTAGCCAGGTGTGGTGGCAGGTGCCTGTCATCCCATGGACTCGGCAGGCTGAGGCTGGAGAATTGCCTGAATCTGGGAGGTGGAGGTTGCAGGGAGCAAAGATCAGGCCACTGCATTCTAGCCTGGGCCACAGAGTGACATTTCATCTCAAAAAAAAAAAAGAGAAAGAAATGACCGGGCGTGGTGGCTGACTCCTGTAATCCCAGCACTTTGGGAGGCCAAGGCGGGTGGATCACGAGGTCAGGAGATCGAGACCATCCTGGCTAACACACTGAAATCCCGTCACTACTAAAAATACGAAATATTAGCCGGGCGTGGTGGTGGCACCTGTAGTCCCAGCTACTCAGGAGGCTGAGGCAGGAGAATCGCTTGAACCCGGGAGGCGGAGATTGCAGTGAGCTGAGATTGCACCGCTGCACTCCAGCCTGGGTAACAAAAGCAAAACTCCATGAAAGAAAGAAAGAAAGAAAGAAAGAAAGAAAGAAAGAAAGAAAGAAAGAAAGAAGAAAGAAAGAAAGAAAGAAAGAAAGAAAGAAAGAAAGAAAGAAAGAAAGAAAGAAAGAAAGAGAAAGAAAGAAGGAAGGAAGGAAGGAAGGAAGGAAGGAAGGAAGGAAGGAAGGAAGGAAGGAAGGAAGGAAGGAAGGAAGGAGAGAAAGGGAGAGAAAGAAAAGAAAATCAGAGACTCCCTGGCAGATCCCGGTACGTCTCCCCCGGGTGGCCACGGCTGACTCCATTAGCACGGCCCTGTGATCACGGGCTGAATGGCCTCGGTGGGACAGGTGGCTGTCGTGATCAAACGGTGGGTCCGCCGGTGTTGACAGGTGAGGTGCCGAGTTGCCCACGTGGCCCGCCTGGGCCTGGTCCACCAGCAGCAGGGAAGGAGGAGCAGAGCCCAGCTCGGTGCCTTTGGAGGCTGTTACCAGGGAAACCAGGGGACAAGCCGAGACGCTTGGGGACGTCCTCTCCACCCAGGCACGTGCAGCCTCATATTAATCAACAGCCGGGCACGGGCTGGTGGCCCCTTACCCAGACGGATACACACAGAACTGAAGGTCCCGGTGATGGCTCGTCACCGCTGGCACCTGCCCCAGTGGTCATGTGGAACAGGGGCATCGTTTCTGCAGGAAAGGACGGACGCATGTTTGTCTGCACACGCTCCAATGTACCTCGCAGTCTGATCTTTCGGAAAAGGCAGCGTTTGCGGCTTGAGCTGGAGGCTCTGAAAGGCCAGGCCGTCGGAAGCTTCATCTCAGGGAGCTGTCAGCTTCTCACACCACCACCCTGCTCTGCCCAGACTGACTTCTCGGGCCTGGAGTGGGGTGACGGGGCAGGTGTCCCAGGAGGAAGTGCACGGTGACTCTGTTTCTCCTGGCCTTGCTGGGATATTCTCCTCCGTGCACCTGCCGCCGGAGATCTCTCTTGCAAACGTTCTATCCTGACTTAGAGGATACTGCTGATATGTATACCTGAGGCCGGGCGAGGTGGCTCATGCTTGTCATCCCAGCACTTTGGGAGGCCGAGGTGGGTGGATCACCTGAGGTCAGGAGTTCGAGACCAGCCTGGCCAACATGGTGAAACCCCGTCTCTACTGAAAATACAAAAAATTAGCCAGGAGTGGTGGAGTGCACCTGTCATCCCAGCTACTTAGGAGACTGAGGTAGGAGAATGGCGTGAACCCGGGAGGCGGAGGTTGCAGTGAGCCGAGATCGCACCACTGCACTCCAGCCCGGGCGACAGAGCGAGAATCTGTCTCAAAAAGAAAAAAGAAAAAAGAGACATATCCAAGACTGGGTAATTTATAAAAAAGAAATAAAAAGAGGTTGGATGGATGCATAGTTCCTTCCCAGAAAGTCACTGCGCAAACACAGTGTGGGGAATTGGTCTTTAAAATATCAAAAGTGATCGGGCTTAATCAGTCCAGCGGCATAAACTTTTTGTTTGTTTGTTTGTTTGTTTGTTTTTGTTTTGAGACAGGTTCTTACTTATCACCCAGGCTGGAGTGCAGTGATGCAGTCTGGGCTCACCGCAACCTCCGCCTCCCAGGTTCAAGCGATTCTCCTGCCTCAGCCTCCCGAGGGGCTGGGATGACAAGCACCTGCCACCTCGCCCGGCTAGTTTCTTGTATTTTTTTTTTCTTTTTTTTTTTTTGAGGCAGAGTCTTGCTCTGTCACCCGGACTGGAGTGCAGTGGCCGGATCTCAGCTCACTGCAAGCTCCGCCTCCCGGGTTCAAGCCATTCTCCTGCCTCAGCCTCCCGAGTAGCTGGGATGACAGGCACCTGCCACCTCGCCCGGCTAGTTTCTTGTATTTTTAATAGAGACGGGGTTTCACCATATTGGCCAGGCTGGTCTCGATCTCCTGACCTCATGATCCGCCCGCCTCATCCTCCCAAAGTGCTGGGATGACAGGCGTGAGCCGCCGCGCCCGGCCTACATGTTTTTTGGTTGCACGGATGGTTGGTAAAGTCTAGGGTCTTTCCACAGCTGCACACCGAGGAACGTACATTGAACGCCAGAGGAAATTGTTCGCGTCTCACTCCGCTCCTGTCTTCCCATCTTCTGAGTCTCCAACATCTATGATTCCGTCCCGTACGCCCGTAGGTAACCAGAGTGTAGCATCCTCTTATAAAGGACAACAGTGTTTTTTGTTTGTTTGTTTGTTTGTTTCTATTCCTGAGTTACTGTATGTAGGAGAGTCGTCTCCAGCTCCATCCAAGTTGCTACAAATGACATTATTTTGTTCTTTTTCATGGCTGAGTAGTATTCCACCGGGTATGTAAACCACGTTTTCATTTTCCTTTTTTTTTTTTTGAGACGGAGTCTCGCTCTGTCGCCCAGGCTGGAGTGCAGTGGCCGGATCTCAGCTCACTGCAAGCTCCGCCTCCCGGGTTCACGCCATTCTCCTGACTCAGCCTCCCGAGGAGCTGGGATCACAGGCGCCTGCCACCTCGCAGGCTAATTTTTTGTTTTTCTATTTTTTGTATTTTTAGTAGAAACGGGGTTTCACCATGTTGGCCAGGCTGGCCTTGAACTCCTGACCTCAGGTGACCTGCCCGCCTCGGCCTCCCACAGTGCTGGGATGACAGGTGTTTCTTTCCCTTTTTAACGTGCATGTGAAATGGTTCTGAGATACTCCTGGTTTTTCTGTGGGAGGGTGATGTCCACGAGAAGGGAACGAGGGACAGCAAGCTCGGCTGGGCACGTCTGCAGGGACAAGGGTGTCCAGCTCTTGTGGGAAGGTAAGAATATTCCAGGGCAGCTCTGAACCCAAGAAGATACACCCGCTTCGGCTCCAAAGCGTTCCGAGCAGGCCAGGCTGCCGCTCATCACCCCGAATTATCCGTAAGGGGACGCATCGGAGAGCTGGCAATCCGTGGGATGGAAGCTAATTACTTAATCACTCGCATGTTTAAATCGCATTATCGGAAAAGAAATTACTCTGGTGATCGAATTACAGATATTTATCTGCTAATCGCCCTGATTAACTGGCGATGTTAATCTGTCATTTTGAAAGCTAATATTAACAGCATCAATCTCGCCGGAAAAAAAAAAATAAAACAGTTTAAGGGGAATAACAGCGGGTGGATGTAAAGCGCCGCGTGTCGGAGGCCCCGGAGGGAGGGCGCTGTGGAGTGGGGTTTGCCAGGGGACCCCGTTGGCCTCTTTTGGGTTGGAAAATACCCCCGCCTTGGAATGGTTCAGACAGGGCTACCTCTGATGGGCTCAGAGAAGCTGAGGAAAAAAGCTCCCAGGGAACATGCATTGGGAGATACATCCCACAGGTTCTGAACACAGGTCCCCCGGGGAACGCCCTGCAGGTGTATTCATGCAGTTCACGCTGGATAAAAAGATCCCCTGGAGTTCCAAGCCAGGAAGCGTTGAGTTATCCAGCAGACACTCGAGGGGTGCCTTTCCCATCCACTTGAGCCAGATCGATGATGATCTCAGAGCGAGACTCCATCTCAAAAAAAAAAAAAAATTACCAAACAGTGTCAACAGAATAACGATGTCTTTTTGAGACAACGATTGGCTAACCCTTCTTTTTGGAAAACTAGCAAGATTTGAGTACGGGGTATGGATTCGCTCAAGAACAGTATGACGGTAGGCTCCGGCCCTTAGGAACCCCCTCTCTACTAAAAATATATATATATATATATCTTTATATATATATATTTATTTATATATATATTTATATAATATATTATATATATTTATATAAAATATATATTATATATTATATATATTTATAAAT
>NC_045456.1:22462242-22507059 GCF_002776525.5 Piliocolobus tephrosceles | reverse complement strand
AAGCCCAGGGATGCCTGGAGCCCCCAGGAGCTGGGAGAGGCAGGAGGATCCTCCCCTGGGGCCTCCAGAGAGAGCGCGGCCCTGAGACTCCTGAATTTCAGACTTCTGGTCTTAAGAACTTGGAGAGCATAAACTTTTATTTTTTTTAGCCACCCAGTTTTTTTTTTTTTTTTTTCTTTTTATTATGGCAGCTACAGAAAGCTCATACCATGGCATACCCAACGGAGATGGCAGAGTACCACCATCAGAAAGACTCTAAAAGAACCTTGGAAAGAGAATTAGAAAAGGCAGGTGGCAAGGGGTAATGCTTTTGGCTGCAAACACAAACACGCTTCTCCAAAAAAAATTTTTTTTTTATTTTTTTAAGACGGAGTCTGGCTCTGTCACCCAGGCTGGAGTGCAGTGGCGCGATCTCGGCCCACTGCAAGCTCCGCCTCCCAGGTTCACGCCATTCTCCTGCCTCAGCCTCCCGAGTAGCTGGGACTACAGGCACCTGCCACCATGCCCGGCTAATTTTTTGTATTTTTGGTCGAGACGGGGTTTCACCGTGTTAGCCAGTTGATCAAATTAATTAAATTATAAATTATATTAATTAATTTACTTTAATTAAATTAATTTAATTAATTTACTTTAATTAAATTAATTTAATTAATTTACTTTATTTTAATTATTTTAATTAAATTAATTAATTTACTTTATTTTAATTAAATTAATTTACTTTATTTTAATTAAATTAATTTACTTTAATTAAATTAATTTACTTTAATTAAATTAATTTACTTTAATTAAATTAATTTACTTTAATTAAATTAATTAAATTAATTTTAATTAAAAAAATTTTTTAACCGTTGGTAAAAATATTTCACCAACCTAGAGTTAATTTACTGACAGATCCTGCAGCCAGGGGTGGGGCTGTCTGTGGGTCAGAAGGCATTAAAGACAGAATGCAGAGGGAGAGAGGAGAAAGGATTTCCTCCTCCTTCCGTCATGCCTGTGTTCCCAGTGCAGTTAGGAACACAGAGGCACACCCCCATTCACCTTGGGGAGGGTAGAAAGTAAACATTTCTCCTCAGTTTCCTTCCTTGTTAAAGAATAAATCCTAAGTGTTAGACATAATCGTTTCTCTCAAAAACGAACTTCCCTCAAGCCTCCTGGCTTTGTGCTAATAACCCTTTGTTAAGCCCTGTGCTGTGTAGTCGTTAAACACCCTGACAGCTACGTAGTTCTCATTGCATGTCCTTGGACCTGCATCAACATGTTTGTGCTGCACGTCCTCACAGGTACCTTCCAGCTCTCAGCCTGTGCCCCTTCCCTATTTGGCATAAGCAGTTTTCTCTTTTCTTTTCTCTTTCCGTTACTTGTACCTCTTTAGAAAGGTTTTAAACTGTTAGCCGGCAACGGAGACGGGACACAGTAGCGGGAACCAACTGCCTCGGTGGTAAAAATCGCTTCCCTCTTTGGTTCAGGTGTCTTCTGGCCATGTTTCCATCTGTGATAAGCACCTTTTCTGCAGAAAGTAAAAAGGACCTTGCTGAGAGAATTACATGTATGTTCGAGGGCTATTTCTTTGCAGCACCGGGGAACAAGCATTCTGTTGCTAAATACACATTTTACATATAACAGAGAATGAATCATTTTGTAGCTTACCAGACTTTGGCGTGGAATCTTACGGGGAGGTAGTTTTTCTCCTACTGCAGAATTATTGCTGGCAGAGAGGTTGGAGTCCTGGGCATTTATAATGATCCGCCAGGTCACTTATAATCACCCAGTCTCTGATCGAATGTGGATGTGTGCCCTGGTGAGCCACAGGCCCTGGCAGGAAAGGCAATTCTTGCAGGCACCAAAACAGGGCTTTGTCTCCATCAAAGAACCACCACTGAGGGCCTGGGTTGAGGAGCAGACTTGGAGTACACACCCAGAAGAGGTGTGCAAGGTGTTTATTCCAAGCGTGGATGGAAGCAATCCTGTGTCCACAACACCTCAGGTTACCCAAAACGGAGCAAAGTCATGTCAATTCCTGCGTTCTGGGCGCTGTTGCCTGGGACCTTCCTGAGACTGTCTGAAATCTTTGCTGAGAACATGTCACCAAGGAGATGGGGTGAGCCACTGTCCTCTTTCCTGAAAGCCGGAGAGGGTTGTTCTCACAGAAACATGACCTGGAGTTACTCATAGGAACACAAGACAGAAATTTCCCCCACCTGTAATGTACGAGAATTTCCCCCATCTACAAAACACAAGGATGCGCTCCATCCTACCTTTTGGGCTATAAGAAATTTTGCAGAATGTGACCGGGCGTGGTGGCTCACACCTGTAATCCTAGCACTTTGGGAGGCTGAGGCAAGCGGATCACGAACTCAGGTGATCGAGACTGTCTTGGCTAACACGGTCTCTAATAAACATACAAAAAAAAAAAAATTAGCCGGGCGTGGTATCGGGCACCTGTAATCCCAGCTACTCAGGAGGCTGAGGCAGGAGAATCACTTGAACCTGGGGAGCAGAGGTTGCAGTGAGCTGAGATTGAGCCACTGCACTCCAGCCTGGGTGACAGAGCAAGACTCTGTCTCAAATAAACAAACAAAATTTTGCAAAATGTTAAATGTGAAGAAATTATGAGATCAATCTCCATAGAAGACTGCTTTGAACATCTCATTGGACAGATCCAGAAAGGGAGGCAAGAAATAGCAATAAAATAGTCTTTTACAGAAAAAAGAAAAAAAAAGAAATCCAGCCACAAGGACAATATCACAAACGCAATTCAAAATACATAGACACATGATCTTGTAGAGTGAGTGATATGGTTTGGCTGTGTCCTCACCCAAATCTCATCTTGGATTGTAGCTGCCATAATTTCCACCTGTTGTGGGAGGGACCTAGTGAAAGATAATAAAGTTGTGGAGGGCAGTTTCCCCCATGCTGTTCTCATGGTAGTGAATTCCTCTTGGCCGGGTGCAGTGGCTCATGCCTGTAATCCCAGCACTCTGGGAGGCCGAGACAAGTAGATCACCTGAGGTCAGGAGTTTGAGACCAGCCTGACCAACCTGGCGAAATCCCGTCTCTACTAAAAATACAAATATTAGCCGGGCGTGGTGGTGGGCACCTGTAATCCCAGCTACTCGGGAGGCTGAGGCAGGAGAATGGCTTGAACCAGGAGGTGGAGGTTGCGGTGAGCTGAGATTGAACCACTGCACTCCAGCCTGGGCGACAGAGGGAGACTCTGTCTCAAAAAAAAAAAAAAAAAATTAAAGATCTGTCTTGATGACCCCCTGGATGCCCCATGAGTGAGTGAGGGAGGGATCTCCTACCCTAAATAGTATCCGACGTATATATGTAGTGTGTGTGTATATATGTGTGTGTGTGTATATATGTGTGTGTGTATATATATGTGTGTGTGTGTATATATATGTGTGTGTGTGTGTATATATGTGTGTGTGTATATATGTGTGTGTATATATGTGTGTGTGTGTGTATATATGTGTGTGTGTATATATGTGTGTGTGTATATATATGGGTATGTGTGTGTATGTATATATAATGTGTGTGTATATATATGTGGGTGTGTGTGTGTATATATGTGGGGGTGTGTATATATGTGTGTGTGTGTATATATATGTGGGTGTGTGTGTGTGTATATACATATATTCTGAGACAGGGTCTGGCTCTGTTGCTCCAGCTGGAGTGCAGTGCTGCAATCATGGTCCACTGCAGCCTCAAACTCCTGGGTTCTAGAGATCCTCCTGCCTCAGCCTCCTGAGTACCTACAACCACAGGCGTGCACATGCCTGGCTAAATTTTTTAAAATTTTTTGTGGAGATGGAGTCTTGCTATGTTGCCCTGGCTGGCCTCACACTCCTAAGCTGAAGAGATCCTCCTGCCTCAGCCTCTGCATAGGTGATGTTGAGATCTATCAACAGTTTCGTAGTCATAGGTAGTTACCGCTGGGGTAAGAGGACACCATCTGCCATGCAGGACCCTGGGCAGGTTGCATTTGAGAGCAGAGTGAACCAGCAGAAGTTGTAGGAAGCAGACTTTGTCGTCACAAGAGGGTGTGGTGTGCCCTGGTTCCCAGAAGAAGACGTGATTGGTTCCTTGCAGCTACAAGTAGAAGCGTGTCCTCATCTGCTTGTGCAATGGTAACCAAATATCCAAGACTGGGCAATTCATAAAGAACAGACATGTACTTCTTACAGTTCTGGAGGCTGAGAAGTGGCAGATCAAGGTCCCGACAGATTCGGTTTGAATAATTTTATGGGCTAGGTAGGAGGGAAAATCCATGAGACTGAAAAGTTCTCATAAGATACGCCCCCTGTTCAACAGGAGTGGCTCCCCACCTGGTGAGTTCTACTTAGACTCTTCTATGTATCTATCTATCTAGCTAGCTATCTTCTGTCCATGTGTCTATCCATCTATCTTCCCATCATCAATCTGTTATGCATCTATCTATCCATCTATCCATTATCCATATATCCAACTATTTATCTATCATCTCTCTATCTACCTATCATCTATCTATCTATCCTCTATCCATGTATCTCTCCATTATCAATCTATTATCCATCTATCTATCCATCTGTCCATCATCTATATATTCATCTGTCTACCATCTATTTATCTACCCTCTATCCATGTATTTATCCATCTACGTGTCTTTCTATTATCAATCAATTGTCTATCTATCTAGCCATCTATCCATCATCTATATATTAATCTATCATCTATCTATATATATACCTTCTATCATCTATCTATCATCATCTATCTATGCATCTATGTATCATCTATCTATGTATCATCTATCATCTAGCTAGCTAGCTAGCTATCATCTATTTATCTATCTAGCTATCATCTATCTGTTTATCTATGTATCTATCATCTATCTATCTATGTATCTATCTTGTATCTATCTATTACCTATCATCTCTATCTATCTATCTATCTATCTATCTATCTTTCTTTCCTATTGTAGCTATTCTAGACCATGGGAGAACTCACTACATGGGGAGCCATGCCTGTTGACTAGGGGGTGTACCTTATGAGAACAGAGAAACTCGTGGTTAGGATTTGGGAGCTTCTGAGGCTCTAAGATGTAAAAGCATCCACACTTGAAACTTTCAATCTTACAATGTAACAGCCCCTTTCCTTGCAGTAATGAGTAGAACAGTGTCATTACCTCTTTGGGCTGCTGTAACGAAATGACCAAGACCGGGTAATTTTAAAAGAACAAAAATGTATTTCTTATGGTTCTGGAGGCTGGGAAGTCCAAGAGCCAAGCAGCCAAGCCTCAATAGATTCTGTTGTCTGGTGAGGGCTGCTGTCTGCTTCCAAGATGAAAACGTGTCACTGTTTCCCCTGCAGGGGACGAATGCTGTGTCCTCGCATAGCAGAAGGCAGATGAGCAAGAGAAAGTCAAATGCTATATGAAACCCCTTTATAAGGCCTTAATCCCTTTATGAGGGAGGAGCCATCATGGTCTAATCACCTCTTTAAGGCCTCTTAATACCATCGCATTTGGCCATCAAATTTCAACACTTGCATTTTGGAGGAAATACATTCATACCATATCAGACAGAAATTATATGGCCAGCTCTATGGTTCCTCTACTTATGCTAACCATTATTTAGGTAAGTAAAAGGCATGCTGGCTGGGTGCCATGGCTCACGTCTGTAATCCCAGCACTTTCGGAGGCTGAGGCAGGAGGAGTGCTTGAGCCCAGCAGTTTGAGGCCAGCCTGGGCAACATAGCAAGACTCTGTCTCTACAAAATAAAAATGTTAAAACTAATCAGCCAAGTCTGTTGGCATATGTCTGTAGAAACACTTACTTGGAAGGCTGAAGCAGGAGGACTGTTTGAGTCTAGGAGTTTGAGGCTGCAGTGAGCTATGACCACACCACTGCACTCCAGCCTGGGAGAAAAAGTGAGACCCTCAACTCTAAAAAAAAAAAAAAAAAAAAAAAAAAAAAAAAAAAAAGGTGCATAGTGACCCTTTATAGGGGATAGATGGTGGAAGGCATTCCAGAGAAGACAAGCAGTGAGTAGATGTTGCAGGACCATTCTCAGCCTGAGACAGGAGGCCCATAAAGTAGTGGTTAATGTCCACTTTAGCTGGAATGCATTGTGAAGAAGAGACAAAGAAGAAGCTGACAGCTGCTGTGCTGTCCTTGTGGGCCTGAGCTGTAGTTTTGTCTTTCTTTCAACAGCAACGGGGAAGGTGTTGCATGGTCTTCAGCAGCTGGGTGACGTTAGCAGGAGAACCTCCCACTTTCAAGTAGGCCTTCACCTCCAAATGGCCTCCACCTCCAAGTTAGTCTCTAACTTCTAAATTGGCCTCCACCTACAAGTTAGCCTCCAATCTCCCAGTTGAACTCTACCTCCTAGTTGGCCACCACATCCAACTTGGACTCCAACCTCCAAACTGGCCTCCACCTCGAAGTTAGCCTCCAACCTCCAAATTGGCCTCACCTCCAACTTGGCCTCCACCTTCAAGTTAGCCTCCAATCTCCTAACTGGACTTTACCTCCTACCTGGCCTCCAACTACATGTTGGCCTCCACATCCAAGTTGGACTCCAACCTCCAAACTGGCCTCCACCTCCAAGTTAGCCTCCAACCTCCAAACTGGCCTCCACCTCCAAGTTAGTCTTCAACCTCCAAATTGGCCTCCACCTCCAAGTTAGCCTCTACCATCAGGTTAGTCTCCAATCTCCCAACTGGACTCTACTTCCTAGTTGGCCTCCAATCTACATGTTGGCCTCCACATCCAAGTTGGACTCCAACCTCCAAACTGGCCTCCACCTCCAAGTTAGCCTCCAACCTCCAAATTGGCCTCCACCTCCAAGTTAGCTAATCTACCAGCTGGGAGATTATCAATCTGCTTTTTATATCAATCTGCTTATTATATCTTATTATACCTCCCAGTTGGCCTCCACCATCAAGTTGACCTCCACATTGGCCTCCACTGTCTAGTTGACCAGCCTCCACCTCCCGGTTGGCCTCTACCTCCAAGTTGGCTCTAACCTCCAAGTTGGTCTCCATCTCCAAATTTGTCTGAACATGGTTTGGAGAACATATCACTGGGTGTATAAGAAAGTAGAGTGACCAGTGGAGAAGCTGGTGTGGCCACTTGGACATGATTGATGGATAGGGCTCCAAAGACCACATCTAAAGGCTACAGAGGAGCTGATAGCAGGCTCTGTCTGAGATAAGCCACTATCTCAGTTTCTCCCCATGTCCACCCAGTTCTGATCCTGGTGCCTGGGTAAAAGTAGCCTGCCCTGTATTTGTCTGTTGTCTGAACAGTTTCCAAATCACTGCCTCATCTCTAGCTCATTCTCCAAGGTCACGAACTTGTGTCCGGCCTGTCCATAAGGAAGGAGTGAGATTTCTCCTTCGGTCCTTGCTCTGTCCTCAAAGCTTGGGCACCCCGTCATACGAACTTTCTCTTTGCTGGCCTTTTTGTTTCTTGCACTTCAAATCTGACGGCCCAGGAAGCGTAGGCTTTGTCCTAGACACCGATTGTCACATGTCTTCTCTACACTCAGAATGCGCTTTTTGTACAATTAACTGGGTTTCTCTGCTTGGTTCCCTCATTCTTTGCACCTTGGAAAAACTGTATGCACACAATCTTTTCTGTTTCCAGTCTTATTCGTTCTTTGATTCCCTCACGCTCCTACACCGCTACCTATCAGACCCGTGGAATTAGCTCCTTCTCTGATTGCTTCGTGTTATTTTTCTTACAGTTGCCTTTTCCATCTGCCCCAAAGACTCATCTGATGCAAGCAAGATGATGAAGAGGGAGACGGATTAGGGCAGAGGCCGGGCAGGGAGGCAGGAGACGTGGGCTTGTTCTAAACAAGGTGTGAGATCTGCTGTGGAAGCCAAGTTACCAAGGGGTTTAGGCAGCACAGCCAAGCCAGCCAAGATCCCTGGGGCTGTCCTGGGAGCCTTCCCAAGCCCGAGGTTGGACTTGGGAGGTCTAGAGAGGAACACCACAGGCTCATGTTTCACTGGCCTGTTGGGACCACGGCTAATTCCACAGCCACTTGGCTCCTAGGGAGGATATCACACCTCTCCTGGAACCCAAACCCTGCGGCCCTCCCGTGATCCAGCGCCACCTCCCTAAGAACCTTCGCAAGAAGAAGACATGAGGATCTTTGATCAGCTTCCTTCTTTTGCGGATGAAAATATTGAATGTCAGTAAAATGTCTCATCTATCTTTGTTTATCTATCTATCTGTCTGTCTATGTATGTGTCTATCTATCTAGTCTATCATTTATCTATCTATCTAACTATCTAATCTATCTGTGTATCTATCTACATATCTGTCCATCTATCTATGTGTCTGCCTAGTCTATCTATCTGTCTATCTGTCTATCTATCATCTATGTATCTACCTATCTATCTATGTATCTATTTATCTATATTTATCTATCTATCTATCTTCTATCTGTCTATCTGTCTACATGTCTATCTATCTATCTATGTCTATCTATCTATCTATCTATCTATCTATCTATCTATCTATCTATTGGTCTATCTGTGTATCTATCTATATATCTGTCTATCTATCTATCTATTGGTGTATCTATCTATGTGTATATCTATCTACATATCTGTCTATCTAGCTATCTATCTATCATCTATTTATGTGTCTTCTAGTCTATCTTTCTGTCTATCTATCTAGTCTATCTATCTGTGTATCTATATATCTGTGTATCTATCTATATATCTATCTATCTATGTGTCTATTTATCTGTCTAGTCTATCTTTCTATCATCTATCTATATGTCCATCTAGTCTGTCTATCTATCTGTCTGTCTATCTATCTGTCTAGTCTATCTATCTATCTATCTATGTATCTATCTATCTATCTATCTATTGGTCTATCTATCTGTGTATCTGTATATCTGTGTATCTATATATCTATCTATCTATGTGTCTATCTGTCTAGTCTATCTATCATCTATCTATGTGTGTATCTAGTCTATCTATCTATCTGTCTAGTCTATCTATCTGTCTATCTATCTATATATCTATCTGTGTATCTATCTATCTATGTGTCTATCTGTCTAGTCTATGTATGTATGTATGTATGTATCTATCTATCTATGTCTATCTATCTATGTGTCTATCATCTGTCTAGTCTATCATCTACCTATCTATATCTACCTATCTATCTATGTCTATCTATCTATGTGTCTATCTATCATCTGCCTAGTCTATCATCTATCTATATCTATCTATCTACCTATCTATCTATCTATATATATATATATATATATATATATATATATATATATGGGTCTATCTATCTAGCCTATCTAGCTATCATCTATCTATCTATCTATCTATCTATCTATCTATCTATCTATCTATCATCTATCATCTGTCTAGTCTATCTGTCTAGTCTATCTATCTATCTATCTATCTATCTATCTATCTATCTATCTATCTACCTACCTATCTATCTACCTACCTATCTATGTAACTGTGTGTCTCATGGATAAACTACATTTCAAAATGGCTTTGGGAGTAAAATAAAAAAAAGAAGGTAACACTTTCATGGAAAGCATCAGAAAAAAGTGGAGACTGTGCTATGGTCTAGAAAGGTCTTGCCTCTTGTGGACCACTGGGGAGAAGGGAGGACGAGAAAGCAAAACACAAGGCAGAGAGTAGGAAAGACATGGGTGTGAGCACAGAGGCCAGGTTGAAGCTTTTCTACAGAGAATCAAACACAACATTAAACGCTACTGGTAAGCTTCCAGGGAGGCCCGTCATGTTGGCACCCTGGAAAGCCGTTCCATCATGGCAATTCATAAGTGATGAATGCCTCACAAAAACACAATTAAATCCAGCACCTGGAGTAGAAGGCTGTGCGCGAAAGAGTTCCTGAAACGTCTCCATCGCTGTTCATAGCGCTTGGGCATGTCAAGTTTTGGTGACCACAGGTATTCTTAAGGCTGCCCATGTAGTGATCATTTGCAAAAGAGCTGCGATGCTTAATTCTATGTGTCGACCTGATTGAGCTAAGAAACGCGCAGATAGCTGGTCAAGTGGTATTTCTGGGTGCGTCTAGGAGGGTGTTTCTGGAAGAGATGAGCATTTGACTTGGTAGACTGAGAAAAGAAGATCTTGAACAGGGACTTACACCACTGGTTCCTTGGATCTTGGGTCTTCAAACTTGGACTGAATTATACCATGAGCTTTCCTAGCTCTCCAGCTTCCATGTACTAAAACTTGGCTGCATTATCACATAAGCCAATTCCCATAAAAATCTGCTTGTATGTATATATGTATTGATGTATGCATGTATCTATCTATTATCTATCTATCTATGTATCTATCTATCCACCAATCTACCTATCCTATTGATAGATAGAATGTATCCTATGAATGTATCCTTCTATCTATCCAACTATATCTCTATCTCCATTCATCTACTTTATCCATCAATCTATCAATCAACTATCTACCCACCCATCCATCTATCTTATTGATCTATCAATCTATTCTTCTATCAATCCATCTATCCATCATCTGTCTATCCATTCACCCATCTATCCTATTTATCTATCAATCTGTCCTCCTATCTATCCACCATCTATCTACCTATCTCTCTATCCATTCATCTATTTATTCTATCGATCTATCAATCTATCCTTCTATCTATCCATCTATCCATCTCCATCCATCATATCAATCAGTCGATTTATCTATCCATCTATCCTATTGATGTATCAATCTATCCTCCATCTATCTATCCATCTCCACCCATCTATCCTATCAACCTATCAGTCTATCCTTCTATTTATCTATCTTTCTATGTATCTCCATTCATCTATCCAGTTGATCTATCAATGTATTCTTCTATCTATCCATCTATCTACCTACCTACCTGCCTATCTATTTTATCTAATCTAACTATCTGTCCATCTATATCTTTACCTCTATCTATCCATCCATCTTTCTATCTCTTTATCTATCTGCCTATCTATCTATCTCCTTCTCTGTCTCTATCTATCTATCTATCTATCTATCTATCTATCTATCTATCTATTGGTCCTTTCTTCTGTCCGTTTGTCTGTCCATCCATCTGTCTATCTATCTATCTATCTATCTATCTATCTATCTATCTATCCGTTCTTCTGTCCGTTTGTCTGTCCATCCATCTATCTGTCTATCTATCTACCTGTGTCTAACTCTATCTTCTATCTTCTATCTATCTATCTATCTATCCGTTCTTCTGTCAGTTCATCTGTCTATCCATCTGTCTATGTATCTATCTAACTAGCTATCTAGCTAGCTAGCTAGCTATCTCTATCTCTCTGTCTATCCATCCATCCATCTGTCCATCCATCCATCCATCTATCCATCTATCCATCCATCCATCCATCCCTCTATCTTATGCATCACAGCTGGACCCTGCAGAAGACTGAGGGTTGAGGAATGGGAGTTTCTGTTGAGGTCTGTGGGTGTAGCCATGCACCCCTCCAGTTAATATGACTGTGTTGGAGAGAACTGGCCTCACTGGGGGGAAGCCGTGACTGTGAAGAGAACAGGACCCAGTGGTGGTTGTTGTAGACCATCTGTGCACAATCTGAGGCAGAGCTGGAGCACTCAGGTGACAAGTTCCTCACTGAAGGTGAACTTGGAGCATCGCAAGAGTCCCGTTGGCAGCACAGAGACATACTGATTTGCCACAGCAGGTGCAAGAAAAGTAAAAGCCCAGGTGCAAAGTGTGCTGGGGCTGTCTGATGTCAAACCCCAGCTCACAGGCAGTATCAGCACATTATGGACAGCAGGACCTCAAGACGTGGGATGGGGTCTGCTGGTATCTGTACCTTTGAGAGCTTTATTTTATTTTATATTATTTTATTTTTTGAGACGGAGTCTCACTCTGTCACCCAGGCTGGAGTGCAGTGGCGTGATCTCGGCTCACTGCAACCTCCACCCCCCTGGTTCGAGTGATTCTCCTACCTCTGCCTCCCGAGTAGTGGGGATTACAGGCATGAGCCACCGCGCCCGGCCCCAGCTTGGGTTCTGAACCCTTCAACACAGATTCTCTCCGAGAAAAAACAGGCTGGGCACAGTGGCTCACGCCTGTCATCCCAGCACTTTGGGAGGCTGAGGCAGGTGGATCACCTGAGGTCAGGAATTGGAGACCAGCCTGGCCAAGATGGAGAAACCCCGTCTCTACTAAAAATACAAAAATTAGTAAATTTAAAAATTAAAAATTAAATTATAAATTAAAAAATAAGTAGATAAATAAATAAATAAATATGAAGTTGGCAACTAAAAAAAAATCAAAGTTTACTAGCTAGAAGAACTGCTCATGAAAAAGAAAAAAAACTACAAATCACATTCTAAAATTATAAAAGTATGAACATTTACATGAAAATGCTCTGTCTTACCAATAAGAAAACTTACTAGTTAAAAGAAAAGAAACTGCATGTCTGTATATGCACGTATATATGATGGTGTGTGTGTCTGTACATGTGTACATATGCAGTTGTCCTCCTCCACCAAAAGGCAAACTTTTTTTTTTTTTGAGACAGAGTCTTGCTCTGTCACTCAGGCTGTAGTGCAGTGGTGCGATCTCGGCTCACTGCAACATCTGCCTCCCAGTTTCAAGCAATTCTCCTGCCTCAGCCTACCGAGTAGCTGGGATTACAGGTGCCCACCACCACCCCTGGCTAATTTTTTGTATTTTCAGTAGAGAAGGGGTTTCCCCATGTTGGCCAGGCTAGTCTTGAACTCCTGACCTTAGGTGATCTGCCCACTTTGGCTTCCCAAAATGCTAGGATGACAGGCGTGAGCCACCGCACCTGGTCTAAACTTTTTTTTTTTTTTAATTGGGATAAAATTCACATAGCATGAAATTCCCATTAACTATCTTAAAAAGAACAACTCAATGGTATTTAACACTTTTGCCATGCTGTGAAACCATCCGTCTATCTCCTTCTAGAACATTCTCTTCAACCTGAGGAGACCCTGCACCCATGATCAGTCATGCCCATTTCCTCTCCCCGCACTAAGTCTCTTGAAGTTGGTGAACTTGTGTATCTTTCCTCCACAACGACCATTCTCCTTCGCTTTTCTTTTTTTTTTTTTTTTTTTTTTTAAAGGAGTCTTGCTCTTTTTCCCAGGCTGGAGTACAGTGGCGTGATCTCAGCTCGCTGCAACATCTGCCTCCCAGGTTCAAGCAATTCTCCTGCCTCAGCCTCCCGAGTAGCCGGGACTACAGGCGCACACAACCATGCCCAACTAACGTTTGTATTTTTAGTACAGACGGGATTTTACCTTGTTGGCCAGAATGGTCTTGATCTCTTGACCTCGTGATCCACCCTCCTTGGCGTCCCAAAGTGCTGGGATTACAAGGGTGAACCACTGCGCCTGGCCCCCTCCCTTCTTTAATAAGACCCTGACTTCCTTTACAGGATACTGCCCCAAAGCAGGAGATGAACCAGGCAGGTCGATCTGTTCCCTGTTTCTGGTGGCCAAGCTTTAGACTTGGTAAAGTGTGTGGGAGAAGCAAGGCAAAAGAGGAACAGGGAGAAAACTCTCTTTGCCTACACTCTCCCTTCCTGGTAGGAATGCTGTCTTGAGGGTGTGATGTCCGGAGCTTCAGCAGCCACTTTGAGACTATGAGAAAACTCTGCTTTGTCCGTGGCCTCTCTTCATTCTAGAGATGATCTTTTGAGGGTGTGATGTCCGGAGCTTCAGCAGCCACTTTGTGAGTATGAGAAAACTCTGCCATCCCCACACCCTCCTTTCCTGCCAGGAATGCTCTCCTGATGGTGTGACGTCCAGAGCTTCAGCGGCCACTTTGTGACTATTAGAAAACTCTGCTGTGCCCGTGCCCTTCCTTCCTGCTAGAAATGCTCTCTTGAGGGTGTGATGTCTGGAGCTTCAGCAACCACTCTGTGACTGTGAAAAAACTCTGCTGTGCCCATGCCCTTTCTTCCTGCTAGGGATGCTTTCTTGAGGGTGTGATGTCTGGAGCTTCAGCAACCACTTTGTGAGTATGAGAAAACTCTGCCATGCCCATGCCCTCACTTCCTGCTAGGGATGCTCTCTTGAGGGCATGATGTATAGAGCTTCAGAAGTGACTTTGTGATTGTGAAAAAACTCTCTTGTGCCCACAGCCTCCCTTTCTGCTAGGAATGCTCTCTTAAGGGTATGATGTCTGCAGCTTCAGCAGCTACTTTGTGAGTATGAGAAAACTGTTGTGCCCATGCCTTTCCTTCCTGCTAGGAATGCTCTTTTGAGGGCAAGACGTTCAGAGCTCCAGCAGCTGCTTTGTGACTATGAGGCACACTATCAGACTGTGAGGTGTTGGCCGGGCGCGGTGGCTCAAGCCTGTAATCCCAGCACTTTGGGAGGCCGAGTCGGAGGGGTCACGAGGTCAGGAGATCGAGACCATCCTGGCTAACACTGTGAAACCCCGTCTCTACTAAAAAATACAAAAAACTAGCCAGGCGAGGTGGTGGGCACCTGTAGTCCCAGCTACTTGGGAGGCTGAGGCAGGAGAATGGCATGAACCTGGGAGGCGGAGCTTGCAGTGAGCCGAGATCGCGCCACTGCACTCCAGCCTGGGTGACAGAGTGAGACTCCGTCTCAAAAAAACAAACAAACAGACTGTGAGGCGTTACCATGCAGGAGGATGTCATTACCTGTTCTTTATTTGCATTACTGTTCTTTTATTTGCATTACTGTTCTTTTATTTGCATTACCTGTTCTTTATTTGCATTATCTGTTCTTTATTTGCATTACTGTTCTTTTATTTGCATTACCTATTCTTTATTTGCATTACTCTCCATTCTTTATTTGCATGAGTGGCCTAGATTTCTCTGCCCGCATCACTGCAGCGAACACTCTATGGGACTTTGGCAGGAGCAAGAAATATTTCCACTTCACGTCTCCTCAGTTCCTCCCAGCCCTTTGTGCTGCTGTGGTGATAGGTCTGTGGTGCGGAATATTCCTTCTCCCCAGATTGCAGCAGGTACCTGGAACAGAGGCATTCCTCCTAGCACCTCTGTTTGGTACTTTTCATCTCTAGGAATGGAGTGGGGAAATCTACCTGCCTAGGTGTAGCCATACAGAGTAACTAATGAAATTCATGCATGAGAGTGTATGCGTCATTAAGCCCCTTTTAAGATTTCCATTCCTCCAACTTCTTCTAAAGAACAGTATACCGGCCGGGTGCCGTGGCTCACACCTGTCATCCCAGCACTTTGGGAGGCCAAGGCGGGTGGATCACCTGGGGTCAGGAGTTTGAGACCAGCCTGGCCAACATGGTGATTGTTCCAGCGCCAGAAACAATGAGGTGCTGTTAAAATCCTAAGTTATTTCTCTTCCGGCAAAGAAGAAATGGCGCCTTCTGTTTTATTAAGTAGCCCATAAATTACCTTTTCGTAGGCGACCGCAATGTTGACATCTCACCTGCATTCTTGTCTACGCCAGCGCCTCTTTTCCTTCCCATTTCTGTAAGGGGGTCTTTTTTTTCCCCCCCAATCATGCATCGGCCAGCTACCCACTTAAGCAGCTTCTCCCAAACCCTTTGAAGTTCTGAAGTGTCTGCTAATAACACGCCCTTCCATCGAGGCTGTGTCTCCCATAATTCTTTCCAACGCAACCATCTTCCTTCTGCTCCCATAACATGTGTTTATAATCATTGAACACTCACAGCCTGTTGGAGCGGCCCATCATCTCTGCAACCCCCAGAGCTGCTCTGCTGAATGCTGTCCAATGTCATTTACACCGGATTTTAAATGCATTTTTCCTCTAGCATTCTTGGCTCTTTCAGGATCTCTCTCTCTCTCTCTCTTTTTTTTCCCCCTTGTACATTATTTCCTTTGTTTTATGCATGTTGGAAACTCAGACCTTTTTGCAAGGATTCCATTTACCAAGATGCAGACAGCAATCGTAAAAGATGATGATGGCTTTCAGAACGGAAAAAAAAAATTACAAAAGAATTCTTCAACATTTGGCCATGTCATGACTGATTTTTAAAAATGCAATCATTTTACATTTGTCTTTAACTCTAGCATTTTTACCAGTGGGTTTAAATATTTGATAGATTTATATTTTAAACCTTTTAAGCCGGGTACGGTGGTTCGTGCCTGTCATCCCAGCACTTTGGGAGGCTGAGGTGGGCGGATGGCCTGAGGTCAGGAGTTCGAGACCGGCCTGGCCAATAAGGAGAAACCACACTGAAGCACCACCTGACCAGGCACAATGGCTCATGCCTATAATCCCAGCCCTTTGGGAGGCTGAGGCGGGCGGATCACCTGAGGTCATAAGTTCGAGACCCTCCTGGCCAGCATGGAGAGACCCTGTCTCTACTAAAAATACGAACATTAGCCAGGTGTGGTGGTGGGCACCTGTCATCCCAGCTGCTCAGGAGGCTGAGGCAGGAGGATCACTTGAGCCCGGGAGGCGGAGGTTGCAGTGAGCCGAGATCATGCTATTGCACTCCAGCCTGGGAGACACAGTGAGATTCTTCTCTCAAATAAAAAAATACATAAATAAATAAAATAAGCTACTCTCCTATACTAGTCTGCTTCTTTCCGAGTAGTGCCTTCACTTCTCTCTGACCCTTAGTCAACGCCTTTAGGAATCTGCCATCAATATATTCGTAATGAATGGCCATCAGCTGTCCATCGTGCCAATGACTCCCATTGAATTTAGCTCCAAGGGTGAGATGCCCCCGTTTTCTGAAAGATTTCTTCCTCCTTGTGCCTTTTGGACCAAATCAAAATGTCCAATCTCAATGCTTGGGGCTGGGATCATTGACATTTAGCACGTGGGTTTTTAACATACGCCACGGGTTGCATTTTTGTAAAATACACCGTCCAGCAGTGCCTAAGAGCGCTGTCTTTGCCCCTAAACCCACAGAGCGAGGCATAGGACACAGGATCAAATGCACACGTGTGCACGCACACACACGCACTTCTTAACTACATGAGGAAAATCATTTTGTGCTTCTTAAAAATGACTCATCGGCAGGGCACGGTGGCTCACGCCTGCAATCCCAGCACTTCGGGAGGCCGAGGCAGCTGGATGACCTGAGGTCAGGAGTTCGAGACCAGCCTGGTCAACATGGTGAAACCCCTTCTCTACTAAAAATACAAAAATTAACTGGGCGTGGTGGCAGGTGCCTGTCATCCCAGCTACTCGGGAGGCTGAGGCAGGAGAATGGTGTGAACCCGGGAGGCAGAGGTGGCAGTGAACTGAGATCACACCACTGCACTCCAGCCTGGGTGACAGAGTGAGACTCCGTCTCAAAACAAAACAAAAAGGCAGGTTTGGTTATGGGAGAGCTAAACATTTAGGGGCATGTCCTAAATTCCGGCAGCAGTGGGGAAGAAAGACCAGGTAAGGGGGCTTTTCTTTGGCACAGAACTCACTGATGTGTGACGCCACTTCCATGAAACGTGCCCAACAGGCAAGTCCACAGATACAGGAAGAGAATTTGTGGCTCTCAGGGTTTGGGGAGGAGGATGAGTAGTGACTGCCTCATAGAAATGAGAGCTTCCTTTGAAGGGAATGAAGATTTTCTCAAACTACATAGAACGGGTGGTCGTACACCATGCTGAATGTGCTAAATGCCCCCTGTTCATATAATTTAAAATAACTAACTTCATGTGATGTAATTTTTCTTTTTTTTTGGAAATGGAATCTTGCTCTGTCACCCAGGCTGGAGTGCAATGGTGCAATCTCAGCTCACTGCAACCTCCGGCTCCCAGGTTCAAGCGATTCTCCTGCCTCAGCCTTCCGAGTAGCTGAGATTACAGACACCTGCCCCCACACCAGTATTTTTAGCAGAGACGGGGTTTCTCCACGTTGGCCAGGCTGGTCTCGAACTCCTGACCTCAAATGATCTGCCCGCCTTGGCCTCCCAAACTACTAGGATGACAGGCGTGAGCCACTGTGCCCGGCTGTGTGATGTGTGCAAGGCTTTATTTGATAATTGTGACTATTTAACACAGATATGGAGGTATGGGGTATGCAACAAGCTTTTTTAAAAACAGAGGTAAATGATGTGAATTTTACCTCTATTTTAGAAAAAAACTTGTCGCATGCCCCATACTCCCATGTTTGTGTGAAATAATCACAATTATCAAATAAAAACTTGTACAGGGATATTCATAGCAGTGGTCTTCACAGTAGCCAAAAAGTAGAAACAGCCCTACTGTCCATCTATGAATAAATGGGTAAACGCAGCATGGTTCCTCCATGCAATGCAACATTATAACGGAATATTATGCAGCCTGGAAAAGGAACAAGGCTCTGACAAAAGGCTGCAACATGAATGCATTTTTGGAGACAGCCCTACTGCCCGTCTATAAAGGAATAGATAAACATAGCATAGCTCATCTATGCAATGCAATGCTATAATGGAATATTACGCAGCCTGGAAAAGGAAGAAGGCTCTAACAAAAGGCTGCAACATGAATGAATTTTGGAACAGCCCTACTGACCATCTATGAAGGAATGGTAAACACGGCATGGTTCATCCATGCAATGGAATATTATGCAGCCTTGAGAAGGAACAAAGCTCTGATTAAAGCTGCAACATGAATGAATTTTGGAACAGCCCTACTGCCAATCTACGAAAGAATGGATAAACACAGCATGGTTCATCCATGCAATGCAATATTTTAACGGAATTTTTTTTTTTTTTTTTTGAGACGGAGTCTCACTCTGTCACCCAGGCTGGAGTGCAGTGGCCGGATCTCAGCTCACTGCAAGCTCCTCTGCCCGGGTTTATGCCATTCTCCTGCCTCAGCCTCCTGAGTAGCTGGGACTACAGGCGCCCGCCACCTCCCCTGCTAGTTTTTTTTTTTTGTAATTTTTAGTAGAGACGGGGTTTCACCGTATTAGCCAGGATGGTCTCGATCTCCTGACCTCGTGATCCGCCCATCTCGGCCTCCCAAAGTGCTGGGATTACAGGCTTGAGCCACCGGGCCCGGCCTATAACGGAATATTATGCAGCTGGAAAAGGAACAAGGCTCTGACAAAAGGCTGCAACATAAATGCATTTTTAGAAACAGCCCTACTGCCCATCTATGAAGGAATGATAAACACGGTGTGATTCATCCACGCAAGGGAATATTATGCAGCCTGGAAAAGGAAGAAGGCTCTGACAAAAGCTGCAACTTGTATGAATTTTGGAAACAGCCCTGCTGCTCATCTACGAAGGAATGGATAAGCCCAGCATGGTTCATTCATGCAATGCAGAGTGTTATAATGGAATATTATGCAGCCTGGAAAAGGAACAAGGCCCTGACAAAGGCTGTAACATGAATGAATTTTGGAAACAGCCCTACTGCCCATCTGTGAAAGAATGATAAACACACTGTGGTTCATCCATGCAATGCAATATAATAATGAAATATTATGCAGCCTGGAACAGGAACAAGGCTCTGACACAGGCTGCAATGTGAATGAATTTTTGGAAATAGCCCGAATGCTCATCTATGAAGGAATGATAAACAAAGCATCATTTATCCATGCAATGGAATATTACGCAGTCTGGAAAAGGAATAAGGCTCTGACGAAAGGCTGCAACATGAATGAATTTTGGAAACAGCCCTACTGCCCATCTATAAAGGAATGGATAAACACAGCATAGTTCATCTATGCAATGCAATGTTATAATGGAATATTATACAGCCTGGAACAGGAACAAGGTTCTAACAAAGGCTGCAATGTGAATGAATTTTGGGAAACAGCCCTACTGCCCATCTATGAATGAATGGATAAACACAGCATGGTTCGTTCATGCAATGGAATATTACAATGGAATATTACAATGGAATACTATGCAGCCTTGAAAAGGAATGAGCCTCTAACAAAGGCTGCAATGTGAATGAATTTTTGGAAACAGCCCTACTGTTCATCTACGAAGGAATGATAAATACAGTGTGATTCACCCATGCAATGGAATATTATGCAGCCTGGAAAAGGAACAAGGCTCTGACAAAGGCTGCAATTTGAATGAATACTGGAAACAGCCCTACTGCCCATCTGTGAATGAATGATACACACAATGTGGTTCATCCATGCAATGCAATATTATAATAGAATATTATGCCGCCTGGAAAAGGAACGGGGCTCTGACAAAAGCTGCAACATGAATGAATTTTCGGAAACAGCCCTACGGCCCATCTATGAAGGAATAAATAAACAAAGCATAGTTCATCCATGCAATGGAATATTATGTAGCCTGGAAAGGGAATGAGTCTCTGACAAAGGCTTCAACATGAATGAATTTTTGGAAACAGCCCAATGCCCATCTATGAAGGAATGGATAAATATAGCGTGGCTCATCCATGCAATGGAATATTATGCAGCCACAAAAAGGAACAAGGCTCTGACAAAGGCTGCAACGTGAATGAATTTTGGAAACAGTCCTACTGCCCATCGATGAAGGAATGATAAACATGGTGTGATTCATCCATGCAAGGGAATATTATGCAGCCTGGAAAAGGAAGAAGGCTCTGACAAAAGCTGCAACTTGTATGAATTTTGGAAACAGCCCTGCTGCTCATCTACGAAGGAATGGATAAACCCAGCATGGTTCATTCATGCAATGCAGTGTTATAATGGAATATTATGCAGCCTGGAAAAGGAACAAGGCTCTGACAAAAGACTGTATACTGTGAATGAATTTTTGGAAACAGCCCTACTGCCCACCTACAAATGAATGATAAACACAGCATGGTTCATCTGTGCAATGCAATACTACAATGGAACATTATGCTGCCTGGAAAAAGAACAAGGCCATGACAAAGGCTGCAATGTCAATGAATTTTGGAAACAGCCCTACTGCCCATCTGTGAATGGATGGATAAACACCAAGTGATTCATTCATGCAATGCAATATTATAATGGAATATTATGTAGCCTGGAAAAGGAACGAGGCTCTGACAAAGGTTGCAATATGAATGAATTTTTGGAAATAGCCCAATGCCCAACTGTGAATGAATGGATAAACAGCACATGATTCATCCATGCAATCCAATATTATAATGGAGTATTATGCAGCCTTGAAAAGGAACAAGCTTCTGGTAAAGGCTGCAATGGGAATGAATTTTTTGAAACAGCCCTCCTGCTCATCTATGAAGGAATGATAAACACTGCATCATTTATCCATGCAATGGAATATTATGCAGTCCGGAAAAGGAACAAGGCCCTGACGAAGGCTGTAACATGAATGAATATTGGAAACAGCCCTACTGCCCATCTGTGAAAGAATGATAAACACACTGTGGCTCATCCATGCAATATTATAACGGAATATTATGCAGCCTGGAAAAGGAACAAGGCTCTGACAAAAGACTGTACCGTGAATGAATTTTTGGAAATAGTCCTACTGCTCATCTACGAATGAATGATAAACACAGTGTGGTTCATCCGTGCAATGCAATATAATAATGAAATATTATGCAGCCTGGAACAGGAACAAGGCTCTGACACAGGCTGCAATGTGAATGAATTTTTGGAAATAGCCCTAAAGCTCATCTATGAAGGAGTGATAAACAAAGCATCATTTATCCATACAGTGGAATATTATGCAGTCTGGAAAAGGAATAAGGCTCTGACGAAAGGCTGCAACATGAATGAATTTTGGAAACAGCCCTACATCCCCTCTATAAAGAATGGATCAACACAGTGTGCTTCATTCACACAATGCAATATTGTAATGGAATATTATGCAGCCTTGAAAAGGAGTGAGGCTCTGACAAAAGGCTGCAATGTCGATGAATTTTGGAAACAGCTGTACTGTCCGTCTATGAAGGAATGGAGAAACACAGCATAGTTCATCCATGCAATGGAATATTATCATGGAATATTATGCAGCCTGGAAAAGGAACAAGTCTCTGACAAGGACTGCAACATGAAAGCACCTTGAGGACATCATGCTGAAGGGAGGGAAGCCTGTCACCGGCACAAAAGGTCACACCGTGTGTGATTTCCTTTCTATGAAACGTGCGGAACAGGCAAACACCTAGAGAAAGATAGTGGATTTGTGGGTGCCAGGGCCTGCGGGGGGAGAAATGGGAGTGACTGTTTAATGCATACAGGGTGCGCTTTTGGGAGTGATGAGAATGTTCTGGAGCTAGAGATTGGTGATGGTTGTACAATATTGTGAATGCACTAGATATCACTGACCCACTCAGTTTAAAACGGTTATAACGCTGAATTTTATACATTTGTATTTTGCCACTCTAAAAAACAACATGCATTCTGAGTTTTCTTTTTCAACAGGTGAGAGATTGGGAAAAGAACCTTCCAGAATGGCTGGGCGCGGTGACTCACGCCTGTAATCCCAGCACTTTGGGAAGCCAAGGTGGGCAGATCACCTGAGGTCAGGAGTTCGAGACCAGCCTGGTCAACATGGCGAAACCCCGTCTCTGCTAAATCTACAAAAAAATTAGCCAGGCCTGGTGGTGCACGCTTTAATCCCAGCTACTCGGGAGGCTGAGGCAGGAGAATCGCTTGAACCTGGGAGGCAGAGGTTGCAGTGAGCTGAGATTGTGCTGCTGCACTCCAGCCTGGAGGACAGAGCAAAAACTCTGTCTCAGAAAAAAAAGAAAAGAAAAGAAAAGAATATTCCAGAATGCTTGCCTTCTACACATGCTATATTACTCTTGCTGGTTGACCTAGAATCCAATTTTTTTTTCTTTTCTTTTCTTTTTTCCAAATGCAATGCAAAACTACAAGCTGAAGCAGGCCACAGTTGCCCCTTATAAAGTGTGGTTGGCTTAACAGAGTTGAACTTCCATTTTTATTGACTTATGTTCATACCCAGAACGATTTATGCGGTTTCACATTTAGACGACCAAAGGTGCCGGCATTACAGTGCTTTGTGCTGAATGTTGTTGTAATTCAGAGGGGTGGGGGCTGGTGTAATTGATGCTCTCACCCGTAATTGACACTCTAACTTGAAACATATTTTCTTGATAAAAAGTGTTTCATTCACGTTGCTATCTTTGTGGGAGGCTTGTTCCTTTTCCGGGCTGCAGGATAACTGGAGAATTACCCCATGATCCAGAATCACGTGGGTAAAAAAGGAGTTTGGGAAACTTTTGCTGTTTTAGTTTGTCGTTGGTTTTTCAGACGGAGTTTCACTCTGTCGCCCAGGCCGGGGTGCAGTGGCGTGATCTCGGCTCACCGCAACCTCGGCCTCCCAGGTTCAAGCGATTCTCCTGCCTCAGCCTCCAGAGTAGCTGGGACTACAGGTGTGTGCTACTGTACCTGCTTAGTTTTTATAGTTTTAGTAGAGATGGGGTTTCGTCATGTTGGCCAGGCTAGTCTCGAACTCCTGACCTCAGGCAATCTACCTGTCTCAGCCTCCCAAAGTGCAGGGATTACAGGCGTGAGCCACCGCACCTGGCCAGGCTAATTCCTTTTTTTCTTTTTTTTTTTTTTAGACAGAGTCTTTCTCTGTCGCCCAGGCTGGAGTGCAGTGGCACCATCTCGGCTCACTGCAACCTCCACCTCCAGGGTTCAAGCAATTCTCCTGCCTCAGCCTCCCGAGTAGCTGGGATTACAGGTGCCTGCCAGCACACCCAGCTAGTGTTTGTATTTTTAGTAGAGACAGGGTTTCACCATGTTGGCCAGGCTGGTCTCAAACTCCCGACCTCAGGTGATCCGTCCGCCTCAGCCTCCCAAAGTGCTGGGATGACAGGCGTGAGCCACCGTGCCCGACCAAGTGTGGGAAAACTCTGACAAATATGTCGCTTTTCCTGGGAGTTGGTGGTACCAAATGACTGCTGACCAATTATTTCAGGGTGAAATCGAGCCTGTTGTCGCCTCTCGTCACCGGGAAATAAGCCTGACACTTGGCTCGTCTTCCGTATGGCTTGGTGTCTTCCTGGCCTGGCACAACCCTGACCGTCTCCCTGTCAAATCCACCCTCCTCCTTGGGCTTGAAGCAGACCCCGTCCCTTGTCAAACCTCATAACAGGACGGGCGTGGCTGCTGAAGCCGCTGATCAAAAAGCACTTTGAGAGGCCGGGGCAGGTGGATTGCTTGAGACCCGACGTTCACGACCAGCCTAGGCAACACAGTGAGGCCCCGTCTCTACAAAAAGAAAAAAAAAAAAAAAAAGGAAATGAAAAAAGAGCTGGGCATGGTGGTAAGTGCTTGTGGTTCCAGGTACTCAGGAGGCTGAGGGAGGAGGATCGCTGGAGCCCGGGAGGTTGAGGCTGTAGGGAGCTATGTATGATAAGGCTGATGTACTACAGCCTGGACAACAGAGCAAGACCCTGTTTTTCTTCCTCAAAACACACACACACACACAAATGCCATAGGAATTATGATCCACATATGATGGGGTTTTTTTTGTTTGTTTTTGTTTTTTTGTTATTTTATTTTATTTTACTTTACTATTGTGTTTTCTTTTCTTTTACTTTACTATTGTATTGTATTTTATTTTATTTTACTTTACTATTGTATTTTATTTTATTATTTTATTTTACTATTTTATTATTTTATTTTATTTTATTTTATTTATTTTAGACACAGAGTCTTGCTGTGTTCCCCAGCCTGGAGTGCTGTGGCACGATCTCAGCTCACGGCAAGCTCCGCTTTCCCAGTTCAAGTGATTCTCCCGCCTCAGCCTCCCGAGTAGCTGGGATGACAGGCACCTGACACCACGCCCGGCTGATTTTTGTATTTTTAGTAGAGATGGAGTTTCGACATGTTGGCCAGGCTGGTCTCCAACGCCCGACCTCAAATGATCCACCCACCTCGGCCTCCCAAATTGCTGGGATGACAGGTGTGAGCCACCGCGCCCGGCCTGTCTTTTTTGTGAGTATTTTGGATTTTTTTACATTTTAATTTTAATTTGTATATGTAGCAGGACGAGCCGCAGACAAAACTCTTCAGACAGCGGATGAAAGACGGAAGAGGTTTTTTATTCGGCCGGGAGCGTCGGCAGACTCACGTCTTAAGAGCCGAGCTCCCCAAAAAAGAAATTCTTGGCCTTTTTGAAAGCTTACAAGTCTAAGGAGTCCACGTGAAAGGGTCGTGATAAATCAAGCCAGCGCGGGGAACGTGACTGGGGGCTACCTGTGTCAGCTAACAGAACAAAAAGTTGTAGAGTGCTTTTTTCCTGCAGCGTCTGGGATTTACAGATAACACAAGCGGTTTAGGCCAGGGGCCAATGTTATTCTTAGTATCACTTTTTTTTTTAACTCCTGGGGCCGCGTGGTGGTGCCAAGGTTGCCTGGCTATTTATCTTACTTTCGTTTCGTTCCAACTAGATAGAACTAGGCAAGGAGCGCAGCAGGAGTAGTAGCCGTCTCCTGCCTTATACAGATTTACGGGTTCCAGTGGCCGGTTTGATCTGGGGCCCGGCACGGTGGCTCACGCCTGTCATCCCAGCACTTCGGGAGGCCGAGGCGGGCAGATCACGAGGTCAGGAGTTCGAGACCAGCCTGGCCAACATGGAGAAACCCCATCTCTATTAAAAACACAAAAATTCACCGGGCGTGGTGGCAGGTGCCTGTCATCCCAGCTACCCAGGAGGCTGAGGCAGGAGAATCGTTGAACCCGGGAGGCGGAGGTCACAGTGAGTTGAGATTGCACCACTGAACTCCAGCCTGGGCAACAAGAGTGAAACTCTGTCTCAAAAAAAAAAAAAAGAAAAGAAAAAAGAAAGGACATACCAATAGTCCCAAACCACAGTACGGCAGGTGGTCAACACAGAGAATTTTGTGAACTCCAGGAAAAATTTATTTTTGCAAAAATTCATTTAGCAAAGGTGTAGCAGAGAGCAGAAGAGAGTATCACAGAGGAAGAGAAGACGGAACACTCAGGGACCTCCCCCAGACAGCGCCTAGAGGGCTGAGGGGTTGCAGGAACTGCAGGGAGGTGCTTGCTTTTAAATTCACAAAACCCAGGGCCTGGCAGGGAGAGACGCCTGTCATTAAAAATGCTCACAGACACGAATGCCTCTAAAATAAGATCTGGGGCCCGGCACGGTGGCTCACGCCTGTCATCCCAGCACTTCGGGAGGCCGAGGCGGGCGGATCACGAGGTCAGCAGGAGTTCGAGACCAGCCTGACCAACATGGTGAAACCCCGTCTCTACTAAAAAATACAACAAATTTGCTGGGCGTGACGGCGGGTGCCTGTAATCCCAGCTGCTCGGGAGGCTGAGGCAGGAGTGGAACCCGGGAGGCGGAGGTTACAATGAGCTGAGATCCGGCCACTGCACTCTGGCCTGGGTGACAGAGCGAGACTCCATCTCAAAAAAAAAAAAAAAAAAGCACAAGGTAAGATGGGAGTGGACTGAAGTTTTCACTGTGGTCTAAACATTTGAGTCTCCCTCAAATTTCTATGTTGAACCTTCATCCTCGAGAGGATAATAGGATCTGAGGCTTTTGGAGAGGTGAACAGGTTATGAGGATGAAGCCCTCATAAATGGGGTGAGGGCCTTTATAAAAGGCTGCTGGGCCCCGTGGCTCACGCTTGTAATCCCAGCACTTTGGGAGGCCGAGGCGGGCGGATCACCCGAGGTCAGGAGTTCAAGACCAGCCTGGCGAACGTGATGAAACCCTGTCTCCACTAAAAATACAAAAATTAGCAGGGCACAGTGGCAGGTGCCTGTAATCCCAGCTGCTCTGGAGGCTGAGGCAGCAAAATCGCTGGAACCCGGGAGGTGGAGGTTGCAGTGAGCTGAGATCATGCCACTGCACTCCAGCCTGGGAAACAAGAGCAAAATTCCATCCCCCAAACAAACACACAAACAAACAAACAAACAAAAAGCCAAAAACACAGGAGAGAGAGCTCAGTCTTATTCCCTCAAGGGTGACCAATGAGAGGCACGAGGGATCAGGCAAATGGGGTTTTGCAGACTGCATAGGAGTTTGCCAGGGAGATTTCAGAGACTTTGTGGAGAGGGATCAATACTTGCAAACACCTAGAGGTGTGGTTGTGGGCACCTTTAATGGGAATAGCAGAAAGGGGGTTGTATGAAGACAGAATCAAAGGAAAATATTATATCTCCCAACAAAGCAAGTAACCCCCAAATGAGTGCATTTTTGTGTATAGTTGTTCTTATTTTAATTTGTCCTCCCAGGCTCTGCAGTTAGGACTCTCGGCTCTTCAGCCTTAATGTTTGCCTGCACTTTTATCTTCTTTTTTTTTTTTTTTTTTTTTTTGAGACGGAGTCTCGTTCTGTCGCCCAGGCTGGAGTGCAGTGGCTGGATCTCAGCTCATTGCAAGCCCCACCTCCCGGGTTTATGCCATTCTCCTGCCTCAGCCTCCCGAGTAGCTGGGACTACAGGCTCCCGCCACCTCGCCCGGCTAGTTTTTGTATTTTTTAGTAGAGACGGGGTTTCACTGGGTTAGCCAGGATGGTCTCGATCTCCTGACCTCGTGATCCACTCGTCTCGGCCTCCCAAAGTGCTGGGATTACAGGCTTGAGCCACCGCGCCCGGCCCACTTTTATCTTAATAGTTACATATATTTAAGATGTTAGTTAGGTTTTCTTAACAGCCCAATGCAATTTTACAGTTGGTTTTTTTCAGGGGGGTTAGGTAGAGGTCACTTTTAACACTCTAATACAATCTGTCCAACTGTCACCAATATATACACAGACATTAAGCATAACAGAAACCCATTGCTTCTCCCACCCCATCCAGCCATCTGTGCCACTCCCCACGACCCAGGGTGATCCTGTGTGGACTCTGATATCCTTCATTTTCTGAATTTCCTTTGTTACATCACTTTATTGCATTTCTCTATTTTAATTGTCTCTAACTTTATGAAAAGTGTATATCATGCTCTGTGTAGTTTTTCGAAATCACCATTTCCCACTCAAAACGTCATTTCAAAGATTCATCCTACGCAGGTTCTGCTGTCTCTTCATTTTGGTGACTCCGTAATATCCCAGCGGGTGAATATTCCACGACTTATGGATGCGTCCTTCTGCCTATGGGCATGAGATTATTTCTTCGTGGAAACAGAAAATGGAAATAGGAATCTTTCTATGGGGTATTTTAGGACAGGGCTACTGCAAACATTCTTAGACGTGTTACCTGATTTTCACACCAATATTGAGACACAGGACCGGCTGGATTTCTTAGGCCGACTCAGAATTCTAAGCCTAGCTGGGGAAGGTGACTGCACCCACTTTTAAACACGGGGCCTGTAACTCAGCTCACACCCGAGCAATCAGGTAGTAAAGAGGGAACTGGCTAAAATACAAATTAGGCTAAAAGCAGGAGGTGAAGAAATAGTCAAACCATCTATCGCCTGGGAGCACAGGGGGAAGGACAGGGATCTGGATAGACACCCAGGCATTTGAGCCGGCAGTGGCAACCCCCTTTGGGTCCCCTCCCATTGCATGGGAGCTCTGTTTTCATGTTATTAAATCTTGCAACTGCACTCTCTTCTGCTCCGTCTTTGTTCCGGCTCCAAGCTGAGTTTTCACTCGCTGTCCACCACTGAGGAACCCCGCCGTTGCAGACCCACCTTGGATTTCCATCCCCCTGGATCGGCCAGGGTGTCCGCTGCACTTCTCATCCAGCAAGGCGCCCACTGCCGTTCCCAATCATTGTTCCCCAACGGCTAAGTGCCTGGGTTCATCCTAATTGAGCTGAACACTCCTCACTGTGTTCCACGGTTCTCTTCCGTGACCCACGGCTTCTAATAGAGCTATAACACTCAATGCACGGCCCAAGGTTCCGTTCCTTGGAATCCGTGAGGCCAAGAACTCTAGGTCAGAGAACTAAAGACTTGCTGCCATCTTGGGTGTGGTCTGCCGCCATCTTGGGTGTGGCCTGCCCCCATCTTGGGAGTGGCCCATCGCCATCTTGGGAGTGGCCCACCGCCATCTTGGGAGTGGCCAGCCCCCATCTTTGGAGCTCTGAGAACCAAGACCTGCCCGTAACAATATGATTGGCAAAAATGTTAAAAATGAAGAATTCTGACCTTTGCAGATATTGCCGTAGGTGCCAGAGATTGACTTTCCTCAATATTGTAGGGAGAAATGTCTGTCTCATAAAGTTGGCCTCATAAAGTTGACCTCATAAAGTTGACCTCATGAAGTTGAGAAACATGGATTCCCCAGCCCCGCCATTGTACTCTGGGTGTGTCCCCAAGATGAACTCCAGCCTTCAGATATTGTCAGAGGCATTGGAACCACAGCAACTCCTGCTTGAATAGGGGCTGGGTAAAAGGAAGCTGAGGCATCCTGGGCTGTATTTCCAGATGGTTAAGGGATCCTAAGTGGCAGGATGAGAGAGAAGGATGACACAAGACACAGGTCATAAAGACTTTGCTGATGAAAAAGGTTGCAGTAAAGAAGCCAAAAGAAACCAAGATGGCCACAAGAGTGACCTCTGGTTGTCCTCAGTGCTACAGTCCCACCAGCGCCATGACAGTTTACAAATGCCATGGCAACGTCAGGAAATTACCCTATATGGTCTCAAAAAAGGAGGCATCAATGGTCCACTCCTTGTTGAGCATAAATTCCCTCCTGGGGACTCCAGGCGTCCTCCCTCTCTGGGGGTCTGGAACGGGACACCTTTTCCTGTAACAGTATCACCAGCACGTACTTACATTGAAGAGCATGAATAGTAATACTAACTGCAGATGGAAAACAGAGGAGGAGAAAGGAACGATCCTTGGGAGCCTCCTTGGTTGAGAGGAGGACAAAGGAACGATCCTTGGGAACCTTCTCGGTTGAGAGGAGGGGAAAGGAAGGATCCTTGGGAGCCCCTCGGTTGAGAGGAGGGGAAAGGAAGGATCCTTGGGAGTCTTCTTGGTTGAGAGGAGTCTTCTTGGTTGAGAGGTTGAGGAGAAGAGAAAGATGTGTCTTACAGAGACTGAGAAGGTACCAAGGGGTTCATAGGCCAAGAGAAGAAAGTATTGTTGTCCCCTCCAAGTCCCAGAGACCAAGAGTCTGGGATCAAGGTGTCTCAGGGCTGTGCTCCTTTCGGAGACTCTAGGGGAGGCTCCTTCCTGCCTCTCCCAGCTCCTGGGGGCTCCAGGCATCCCTGGGCTTGTGGCAGCATCACTCCAGTCTCTGCTTCCATCTCTACGTGGAACGTCTCCCCTGTGTCTCTGTCTCCTCTTTGGTCGCTTACCAGAATTAGATTTAAGACCCACCCTAAATCCAAGATAATTTTATTTTAAGATCCTTCACTTAATTGCATCGGCCTTAGCAGGGGAGATGATTCAAATGTCAAAGCCGCCATTTCCACGTGAGGTCCCATGTCATAGTCTGGGGTTCAGGATGTGGACCTATTTTTTCAAAGGCTACTGTTCAGTGCACTCTGATTATATCCGGTTCCTTTTGGAGGTTCTAGGGGAGGATCTTTCCTGCCTCTCCCAGCCTCTGGGAGTTCCAGGTATCTCTCAGCTTGTGGCCGCATCACTGCCATCTCTGCCTCCGTCTCCAGGTGGCCGTCTCCTCTGTGTCTTTATCTCCTCTTCTGTCTCTTAGAAGAATATTTTTCATTGAATTTACAGTCAATATGAATAGCTAACCATGATCTCATCTCAATATCCTTCCCTTAACTACATCTTCAAAGACCCTGTTTTCCAATAAGATCCCATTCACTGGTTCTGGGGATAAGGACATGGGGGTGTCTTTTGGGAGCCACAGTTCAAACCGATACAATTGAGATTTATCTTCTCCCAGCCCTGGGCCCCCTGAGCAAGACCGCTTCTCTCAAGCCTAGAATGTGAGTCACGGAGGCTGGGAGGAGCTGAACCAGCAGCCCTCAAGCCCACATCCGCCTCTTCCCAGGAAACGATGCTGTAGAATCATCGCTGTGCACCTGCCAGGATCACTAGATCCAAAACACAGACAAAGGAAAGTCGTAAGTGGGCCGGGCACGGTGGCTCACGCCTGTCATCCCAGCACTTTGGGAGGCCGAGGTGGATCTTTGCATTTGTAGACAACACAAGACACACTGCAGGGGACGGAACTGCGTCCTCTTCAAAATTCGCATCCACCCAGAATCTGTGAACGTCACCTTCTTTGGAAATATGGTCTTTGCTGTTTTCATCAAGTTATGGTGAGGTCATATTGGATTAGGGTGAATTCTGAGTCGAAGGACAGCTGTCCTTCTAAGAGACAGAAGAAGAGACACAGACACAGAGGAGAAGGGCCAGTTTGGGAGGATCTCCTGAGGTTGGGAGTTCGAGACCAGCCTGACCAACATGGAGAAACCCTGTCTCTACTAAAAATACAAAATTAGCCAGGCGTGGTGGCAGGTGCCTGTCATCCCAGCTACTCGGGAGGCTGAGGCAGGATAACTGTTTGAACCCAGGAGGCGGAGGTTGACGTGAGCCGAGTTCACGCCATTGCGCTCCAGCCTCGGCAACAAGAGTGAAAGTCCATCTCAAAAAATAAATTAAAAAAAAAAAAGTGTCAGTCAAGTAGATAATGTTTTTGTTTTTGTGAGACGGAGTCTCACTCTGTTGCCCAGGCTGGAGCGCAGTGGCACGGTCTTGGCTCACTGCACCCTCCGCCTCCTGGGTTCAAGTGATTTCCGGCTAATTGTTGCATTTTTAGTAGAGAAGGGGTTTCACCATGTTGGCCAGGCTGGTCTCAAACTTCTGACCTCAAGTCATCCACCCACCTTGGCCTCCCAAAGTGCTAGGATGACAGGCATGAGGCACCGCGCCTGGTCTTATTGTATAATTGTCATATGAATTTCCTCTCAATAAAACCAAACACCCAGGCTACCAGGTGGCACCTCTGTGGTTCCCCCTAGTGCTTGGCAGCCTCGGGCCACAGGAGAATTCTGATAGTGCTGGTTGGCGCTGAGGGGTTCTGCCCTACCTGGCCTACCTCAGTACGTCTTTGGAGCCAGCTCACCATTTCCTCCAACCTGGTGTTGCTCCAAGAGGAAAACAAGCCCAGATCTTCCCTTCCTTGGATCCTGAGTCCCTGTCTCTTTGCAGCAAGTCAGGCGTGGACACAGGCAGCGCCCAAGTCTCTCCGTCTGGGGACCCTTGACAGGCTCCCTCCCTCTCCCCCAGCGGCAGCCTCGGTCCAGTCCCTGGCAGTCCTCCCCCCAGTCACTGGGAGGCAGGCAGCGGTGCAGGTGGACCTCCTGCTTTGGTTCCACATTCCCTTGCTTTACGGCCTGAGGGAGACTCACTAGGGGCTCCTGGGGCCCCACTCCTGCCATGGTGGCTCAGGCCCTGGGTATGCGTGCTGGTGGGGCCGGCAGGATGAGGCGTCTGAAGCAGCGACGCCCCTTGCCCCAGGAGGGTCTGCGTTGCACCTAAATCACATTGTACCAACGTCAGACCCTGCACGTGGACAAAGATGATTGCCCTGGGGGTCACCTAAAGCCACAGAGAATCTCATGTCCCTGGAATTCCATGACCCTCAGTCACTGCAGCATGGGAGCAGGTGAAAACGCAGAGTCAGCCGGGCGCGGTGGCTCAAGCCTGTCATCCCAGCACTGTGGGAGGCTGAGGCGGGCGGATCACGAGGTCAGGAGATCGAGACCATCCTGGCTAACACGGTGAAACCCCGTCTCTACTAAAAATACAAAACATTAGCCGAACGAGGTGGCAGGTGCCTGTAGTCCCAGATACTCGGGAGGCTGAGGCAGGAGAATGGCGGGAACCCGGGAGGCAGAGGTTGCAGTGAGCCGAGATCGTGCCACTGCACTCCAGCCTGGGCGACAGAGCGAGATTCCATCTCAATTAAAAAAAAAAAAAAAAAAAAAAAAGAGGAACTGTATTTGCAAGCTATGCCTCTGAAAATGAGTTAATTTTAATGTATAAGACACTTAGGGCCGGGCGCGGTGGCTCACGCCTGTCATCCCAGCCCTTTGGGAGGCTGAGGCGGGCAGATCACCTGAGGTCAGGAGTTCAAGACCAGCCTGGCCAACATGAAGAAACCCCGTCTCTACTAAAAATACAAAAATGAGCCGGGCATGGTGGTGGGAGCCTGTAGTCCCAGGTACTCAGGAGGCTGAGGCTGGAGAAATCACTTGAACCCGGGAGGCGGAGGTTGCGGTGAGCCGAGATCGCACCACTGCACTGTAGCCTGGGCAACAAGAGTGAACGTTCATCTCAAAAATAAATACATAAATAAGGCCGGGCGCGGTGGCTCAAGCCTGTCATCCCAGCACTTTGGGAGGCCGAGACGGGCGGATCACGAGGTCAGGAGATCGAGACCATCCTGGCTAACACGGTGAAACCCCGTCTCTACTAAAAACTACAAAAAACTAGCCGGGCGACGTGGCAGCGCCTGTAATCCCAGCTACTCGGGAGGCTGAGGCAGGAGAATGGCGTGAACCCGGGAGGCGGAGCTTGCAGTGAGCTGAGATCCGGCCACTGCACTCCAGCCTGGGTGACAGAGCAAGACTCCGTCTCAAAATAAATAAATAAATAAATAAATAAATAAATAAATAAATAAATAAATAAATAAAAGTCCTCTCCCAACAGACCCAATTTCAAGTTCAGATGAGGAACGGGGAAGCTGAAATCTTCGAGATGCTAATTTTCCCAAAAGGTTTCCAAAGGTCACAGATATCTGGGGATAGGATTTTGTTCCCATCCTCCGAGCCTTGTTCTCTGCAAAACAGCCTTAGTGAGCTACCATCAGATGTTCCGTTTTGTTTTGTTTCGTTGAGACAGAGTCTTGCTCTGTCGCCCGGGCTGGAGTGTAATGGCACAATGTCAGCTCACTGCAAGCTCTGTCTCCTGGGTTCACGCCATTCTCCTGCCTCAGCCTCCCGAGTAGCTGGGACTACAGGCGCCCGCCACCTCACCCGGCTAGTTTTTTGTATTTTTTTAGTAGAGACGGGGTTTCACGGTGTTAGCCAGGATGGTCTCGATCTCCTGACCTCGTGATCCGCCCGCCTCAGCCTCCCAAAGTACTGGGATGACAAGCATGAGCCACCACGCCCGGCCCCTCAGATCTCGTATTTGAACGTGTACCTCATCCTGTCTCACTGTGAAGAGGTATTTTCAGTTGTACAGAGTGAAGTGGACAGGATCTGCCATGTAGCTGCTTTCTGTTCTTTCTCTCTTTGATGATCTTTAAGGGAAAAGGGTTAGGGACAAAATTTAATAATAATAATAAAAAAAAAAAAAACCCACACACACACCGAAACCACCATTCTTTTCTTGTAATCCCAACTCTAAGCAGATTTAATGGCCCTGTTATTGCCTGGCGAAATTAAGTCCTTATGAAGCAACTTACAAAGTGCCTTTGTAGATTCCATTTCTGAATAATCAGAAAAAGGGTTTGGGTGGTGTGTGGGCATCTGTTCGTCATTACCACGTTGCCTGCTCGGGCTGCCTTTCTGAACGCAGCGTTGTGTTTTCATTAAACGCCTGCACTGCAGCGGGGCCACGCTGGGGTTTTTCTTTCTTTTATTATAATAATTATTATTATTATTTTTTTTTTGAGACGGAGTTTCGCTCTTGTGGCCCAGGCTGGAGTGCAATGGCGTGATCTTGCCCTACTGTATCCCCTGCCTCCTGGGTTCAAGCGATTCTCCTGCCTCAGCCTCCCGAGTAGCTGGGATTGCAAACACGCACCACCACACCTGGCTAATTTTTGTATTGTTAGTACAGACGGGGTTTCTCCATGTTGGCTAGGCTGGTCTCGAACTCCCGATCTCAGGTGATTGGCCCACCTCAGTCTCTCAAAGTGCTGGGATGACAGACGTGAGCCACCATGCCTGCCTAATTTTTTTTTTCTTTTTTTTTTTTTTTTTTTGTATTTTTAGTAGAGATGAAGTTTCACCATGGTGGCCAGGCTGGTTTCGAACTCCTGACCGCAAGTGATCCGCCTGCCTGGGCCTCCCAAAGTGCTAGGATTACAAGTGTGAGCCACCATGCCCAGCCTTTTTATTTTATTTTATTTTTTTTACATTTAAGCAGGGGTGGGGGGCTAGGGGAGGGAGAGCATTAGGAGAAATACCTAATGTAGATAATGGGTTGATGGGTGCAGCAAACCACCATGGCACGTGTATACCTATGGAACAAACCTGCATGTTCTGTACATGTACCCAGAACTTAAAGTATAATAAAAAATAAAATAAAATAAATATGTAATATATAATATGTGGCCGGGCGTGGTAGCTCATGTTTGTAAATCCCAGAACTTTGGGAGGCTGAAGTGGGTGGATCACGAGGTGAGGAGCTCAAGACCAGCCCGGCCAACATAGTGAAACCCCGTCTCTACTAAAAATACAAAAAAAGTTAGCCACGTGAGGTGGCGGGTGCCTGTAGTCCCAGCTACTCAGGAGGCTGAGGTAGGAGAATCGCTTGAACCTGGGAGGCAGAGGTTGCAGTGAGCTGAGATCGCACCATGGCATGTGTATACCTATAGAACAAACCTGCATGTTCTGCACATGTATCCCAGAAGGTTAAGTATAATAAAGAAAATAAAATAAATGTATAATATACAATATGTGGCTGGTCGCGGTGGCTCAGGTCTGTAATCCCAGCACTTTGGGAAGCCGAGGTGGGTGGATCACGAGGTCAGGAGTTCAAGACCAGCCTGGCTAACATAGTGAAATCCCCTCTGTACTAAAAATACAAAAAAATTAGCCGGGCCACTGGCAGGCGCCTGTAGTCCCAGCTCCTCGGGAGGCTGGGGCAGGAGAATCTCTTGAACATGAGAGGCGGAGGTTGCAGTGAGCCGAGATCATGCCATTGTACTCTAGCCTGGGTGACAGAGTGAGACTCGGTCTCAAAAAATAAAAGTGTATATATATATATATATATATAATAAAATTATATATAATAGAATTATAATAAAATTATATATGATAGAATTATAATAAAATTATATATAATATAATTATATATGTTTTCATCTATAATAAAATTATGTTTTATATATAATAAAATTATATATAATATGTATCATATATACATATATATTAGATTTTCATTACATTATGGTAACCTATTATTTAATAAATACCTTTTAAGACCTACATTATTTACTAAATACCTTTTAAATACCTTTTCCCTGGATCAGAAAGCTGACTAAAACACGCCCTTTTTGTTCAAAAAACACACAGTAAGAAAACATGTAAAAGATAATTTTAATAAAATATGAAAAATGCTCTCATAGAAAAAAAACATTCAAGCAAAGTCTATGACTTGAATTGCAGACAATATCCAAGAGCAGACAGAAGAAGCTGACTTCCAAAGTTCTGTCTAGGGCCATCACGTTGACCTCAGCCCCGTCACTTCACACTAGGGGATTGGGCTAGGTAGAGAGATGGGGACCGGGCACAGTGGCTCATGCCTGTTATCCCAACACTTTGGGAGCCCGAGGTGGGTGGATCACGAGGTCAGGAGTTCGAGACCAGCCTGGCTAACATAGTGAAATTCCGTCTCTGCTAAAAATAAAAATAAAAATAAAAAAAATGAGCCAGGCGTGGTGGGATGCACCTGTTACCCCAGCTGCTCGGGAGGCTGGGGCAGGAGAATCACTTGAACCTGGGAGGCGGAGGTTGCAGTGAGCCGAGATCACGCCACTGCACTCCAGTCTGGGTGACAGAGTGAGGAAAAAAAAAAAGAACAGAGAAAGATGGGGCCGTATGTCCACAGTGAGCCTGTCAGTCAGGATACTTACCATCCGAGTGGTAACAGACGAAATGGAGGTGGTGGGGAAACTGAAGTGAAACCAGGGGGTCGGCCAGCTGGGAAGTGCGAAGAAAAATGAGAAGAAATACGTGAAGGGAAGACGCGGCTTAGAAGCAAATATCTGGCTCTCACTTCAGATGCATGGTGCAACTCGCGGCAAGTTTATATATATATAAAATACTAAAATATTAGTATAATAATATAGTAATATGTTAATATAATAACACATTAATATGTTAATATATGTGTATATTCATATAATATATTAATATGTTAATATATATTTATTCACATAATATAGTTTTATGTAATATATTGATATATGAATATAATATATTAGCATGTTGATATATATGTATATATTCATATATTTATATTCATATTATATTGATATATGAATGCAATATATTGATATGTTAATGTATATTTATATATTAAGATAATACATTGACATGTTAATATATGCATATATTAACATACATATTAATGTTTAATATATTTATATATTCATATAATATATTTGCATGTAATATATTTATATTAATATGTAAATATATTCAGATTACTATAATATATTAATATGTTTACATATGCCTATATATTAATATAAGATATTAATGTATTTCCATATGTATATATTCATATAATACATTTATGTTTAAATTTATATATGAATAGAACATAATAATATGTTAATATATATTTATATATTCATATATTTATATTCATATAATATATTACATATGAATATAATATACTGATATGCAAATATCATTTATATATTAATATAAGATATTAATATGTTAATATATGTATATTTCAGATATTAATATGTTAATATTAATTTGTATATTCACATACTATATTTGCGTGTAATATATGTATGTATTACTATGTTAATGCATATTTATATATTAAGATAATGTATTAATATGTTTATATAGATATATATCAATATTCCATATTAATATGTTAATATTTGTATATATTCATACCCTATATAATATGTTAATATATTCATATATTTATATCCAGTATTAATATGTTAATGTGTGTATATATTCATATAATATATTTATGTGTTGATATATTTATGTCTTCATATAATATGCTAATATGTTGATATATGCATATATTCATATAATATATTTATGTCTTTATATTTATATTTATAATATATTCATATGTTAATATATGTATATATTCATGTCATATATTCATATGTTAATATATGTATATATTCGTATCTGGTATTAATATGTTAATATATTTATATATTCGTATAATATGTTAATATGTTGGTATGTGTGTTCATATATTTAAATGTTAATATATGTGTATATTCATAGAATGTATTTATATGTTAATATGTGTATAAATTCATAGAATATATTTATGTGTTTATTTTCATGGTATATGTTGATATGTTAATATATTTATATATTCATAGAATATATTCATACATTTATATATATTCATATAATATAGTTATATGTGAATATGATACAATATGTTATATATTAATATAACATATTTGTTTATTAATATATAATATACTCTATTAACATATTCATATATTAAGATGACATAATATATCATATTAATATAATATGTATCTGTATGTTTATTGGATATAATACATTATATTAATATAATATATATCTATATTTTAATATAGTATATTATATATTAAGATATGAATATACAATATGTAAAAATATGTATGTATTATATATTTCTAATATAACATGTAAATGTATAACTATGATATATTATACAATTATATATTAATATATTAATATATTATATATTTATAAATTAATATATAAATACATTATTTATAATATTAATATATAGTAATAGAATATATTTATATATAAACCTGCCACGAGTTGCACCATGCATCTATATAATATATAATATATAAATATAATTAATACAGTATATTAATTATATAATATATAAATATAATTAATACAATATATTAATTTGTATATATTATATTATATTAATTATATTATATTAATATATACATATCTTTATATATGTAAAAGGACTACAGGTGCACATAGTCACACACAGCTAATTTTCATATTTTTGTAGAGACAGGGTCTTACTATATTGCCTATGCTGGTCTAAAACTCCTGGGCTCAAGCGATCTTCCCACCTCGGCGTCCCAAAGTGCTAGGATAACAGATGTCAACCACCATACCCAACCTAGGCCAGCACTTTTAATAATCTTATTTTATTTATTTGTTTTTTTGAGACGGAGTCTCGCTCTGTCGCCCAGGCTGCAGTGCCGCGGTGCCATCTCAGCTCACTGCAACCTCCACCTCCCGGGTCCAAGCCATTCTCTGCCGCAGCCTCCTGAGGAGCTGGGATTACAGGCCTGAGCCACCACGCCCGGCTAATTTTTTTTTTTTTTTTTTTTTTTTTTTTTTTTTTTTTTTTTTTTTTTTGTATTTTTAGTAGAGACAGAGTTTCACCATCTTGGTCAGGCTGGTCTTGAACTCCTGACTTCGTGATCCACCTGCCTCGGCCTCCCAACGTTCTGGGATGACAGGCGTGAACCACCGCGCTGGGCCCAATTTTTTAATTTTATTTATTTATTTATTTATTTATGATTTTGTGATTGTCCCCATGCCCTTAGTTTATGTGGAAAATGATCCTGGGAGTTTCAGTGAGGGAGTGGGGAAAAGACAGCAGACAGAAGGAACCACCATAAAAGGTGTGTTTGTGAAGAGGTTTCTGCAATGAAATGAGGGCAAATGAGGGTTCCTGCAACGAAATGAGGCAATGAGGGCTGGACCCCGCCAGGCTCTCCGAGGAAGCATAGAAAGAGCAGTGCAGAATTGGCACCATCTTCCGAAGAGCTAACTCAGCCATGGAAAACCAAATATTGTATGTTCCCACGTACAAGTCGCAGCTAAGCTGTGAGGACACAAAGGTGTAAGAATTACATAATGGGCCGGGCACGGTGGCTCACACCTGTCATCCCAGCACTTTGGGAGGCCGAGGCAGGTAGATCCCTTAAGCTCGGGAGTTCGACACCAGCCAGGCCAACATGGTGAAACCCTGTCTCTATTAATACAAAAACTAGCCGTGGTGGCAGGTGCCTGTAGTCCCAGCTACTCAGGTGGCTGAGGCAGGAGAATCGCTTGAACCCAGGAGGGGGAGGTTGTAGTGAGCCGAGATCATACCACTGCACTCCAGCCTGGGCGACAAGAGCGAGACCCCGTTTCAAAAAAAAAAAAAATCATGTAATGGGCTTTTGGGACATAGCGGAGAAGGGTGGGAGGGGGTGAGGGATAAAAGATGACACAGTATGTAAAGTGTACACTGTTAAGGTGACAGATTCTTGTTGGGGAACTGGGCTAGGCAAAGATTGTGGCACCCAAATCTCACAAATCACCACTAAACAACTTATCCAGCTGGGCGCGGTGGCTCACGCCTGTAATCCTAACATTTTGGGAGGCCAAGGCGGGTGAACGTCAGGGGTTTGAGACCAGCCTGGCCAACACAGCAAAACCCCGTCTCTACTAAAAATACAAAAATTAGCTGGTCGTGGTGGCAGGTGCCTGCAATCCCAGCTACTCGGGAGGCTGAGGCAGGAGAATCACTTGAACCCAGGAGGCGGAGGATGCAGTGAACCGAGATGGCGCCACTGCACTCCAGCCTGGGTGGCAGAGTGAGACTTCATCTGAACAAGTTACATAAATAAATATATACTATATACATACATAAAATGGACTCATCTGCCAACAAAAACTACACTGAGATACCATCTCACACCAGTCAAAGTGGCTACTATTAAAAAGCCAAAAAATGACAGATGTTGCAAAGACATGAAGAAAGGGGAACATTTATATGCTATTGGTGGGAATGCAATTAGCTCAGACCCTGTGGAAAGCAGTTTGGAGATTTCTCAAAGAGGCCGGGTGCGATGGCTCACACCTGTAATCCCAGCCACTTTGGGAGGCCGAGGCGGGTGGATCACTTGAGGTCAGGAGTTCAAGACCAGCCTGGTCAACATGGTGAAACCCTGTCTCTACTAAAAATACAAAAATGAGCCAGGCGTGGTCGTGGTCACCTGTCATCCCAGCTACATGGGAAACTGAGGCAGGGGAATCACTTGAACCCAGATTAGCCAGGGATGATGGTGGGTGCCTGTAATCCCAGCTACTGGGTGAGGCGTAGGCGGGAGAATCACTTGAACCAGGGAGGCGGGGATTGCCGTGAGCTGAGATTGCACCACTGCATTCCGGCCTGGGTGACAGAGTGAGACTGTGTCGCAGAAACAAAATAAAATAAAAGAATTTAAAAGACAGCTGCCCTTCGACCCAGCAATCCCATTACTGGGTGTATATTCAAAAGAATATACATTGTTCTACCATAAAGATGCATGCACAGCAATGTTCATCCCAGCAGCATTCAGAATAACAAAGACACGGAACCAAGCCAGGTGACCATCAGTGGTAGATTGAACAAAGAAATTGTGATACTGAGTCACCGTGGAATACTACGCAGCCATGAAAAAGGATGAACTCATGTCCTTTATAGCAGCATGGATGGAGCTGGAGGCCAGTATTCTAAGCTTTTATTTTATTTTATTTATTCTTTTTTTTGAGACAGAGTCTCACTCTTGTCGCCCAGGCCGGACAACAATGGTGCAATCTCGGCTCACTGCAACCTCCGCCTCCCAGGTTCAAGCAATTCTCCTGCCTCAGCCTTCCGAGTAGCTGGGATGACAGGCGTGTGCCACCATGCCAGGCTAATTTTTAAAACATTTTTGTAGACTTGGGGTCTTGCTATGTTGCCCAGGCTGGTCTTGAACTCCTGGGCTCAAGCGATCTCCCTACCTTGACTTCCCAAAGTGATGGGGTTACTGTCCCTTGCCAGTAATGAATTTTTCTGAAATCCCTGCAAAAAAAAATAATAATAATAATAATGGAAATTTATCCTTGGACATGGCTACCCAGAGAGGAGCTGTGAGATCCTGTCGAGGGCAATCATTTGAGGTCTCATGGCCTGGAGTTTGGTGGTAATGAAAGAAATGTGTGCATATGGCTCTGATATTTTGTAACTCTTTTTTTTCTTTTTTTTTTTTTTAGACAGAGTCTCACTCTGTCGCCCAGGCTGGAGTGCAGTGGCCGGATCTCAGCTCACTGCAAGCTCCGCCTCCCGGGTTTACGCCATTCTCCTGCCTCAGCCTCCCGAGTAGCTGGGACTACAGGCGCCGCCACCTCGCCCGGCTAGTTTTTTTGTATTTTTTAGTAGAGACGGGGTTTCACCGTGTTAGCCAGGATGGTCTCGATCTCCTGACCTCGTGATCCGCCCGCCTCGGCCTCCCAAAGTGCTGGGATGACAGGCGTGAGCCACCGCACCAGGCTGATATTTTCTAACTCTTGAGTTAAAGTCTCTGTATGCTTCTGACAGGTACAGGGGCAACTGCCCAGGTCAGAAAGGTAAGCCATTGCTAAGTATGTGTGGTGTTTTGTTTTTATTTTGTTTTATTTTTTGAGACGGAGTTTCTCTCTTGTCACCCAGGCTGGAGCACAGTGCCACGATCTCGACTCACTGCAACCTCTGCCCCACTCCCGACTTAAGCGATTCTCCTGCCTCAGCCTCCCGAGTAGCTGGGATTAAAGGCGTGCACCAGCACACCTGGCAAGCTTTTGTATTTTTAGTACAGACGGGGTTTTACTGTGTTAGCCAAGCTGGTCTCTAACTCCTGACCTCGGCCTCCCAAAGTGCTGGGATGACAGGCACCTGCCACCACAACAGGCTAATTTTTGTATTTTTAGTAGAGACGAGGTTTCACCATGTTAGCCAGGCTGGTCTTGAACTCCTGACCTCAGCCTCCCAAAGTGCTGGAATTACACGTGTGCACCACTGCACCCAGCTAATTTTTTTTTCTTTTTTCTTTTTTTTTTTTTTGAGATGGAATCTGATTCTGTTGCTCAGGCTGGAGTGCAGTGATGCAATCTCAGCTCACTGCAACCTCCACCCACCGGGTTCCAGTGATTCTCCTGCCTCAGCCTCCCACGTAGCTGGGATCACAGGCATGCACCAGCACACCTGCTAATTTTTGTAATTTTAGTAGAAACAGAGTTTCACCCTGTTTGCCAGGCTGGTCTCGAACTGCTGACCTCAGGTGATCCACCCGCCCTGGCCTTCCAAAGTGCTGGGATGACAGGTGTGAGCCACCATGCCTGGCCTTGTTTTTTGAGACAGAGTTGCCGAGGCTGGAGCACGGTGGCGCGATCTCAGCTCACTGCAACCTCCACCTCCCGGGTTCAAGCGATTCTCTTGCCTCAGCCTCCCGAATAGCTGGGATTACCGGTGTGCACCACCACATCCAGCTAATTTTTGTATTTTTAGTAGAGACAGGGTTTCACCCTGTTAGCCAGGCTGGTTTCGAACTCCTGACCTCAGGTGATCCACCTGCCTCGGCCTCCCAAAGTGCTGGGATGACAGGCGTGAGCCAACGCGCCCGACCAGTATGTGTGTTTTAGGAAGGACCAGGAGCTGTGAATGATGAAGCATCTTGTATTTGTCAACAGCAGCGTTTTCCTGCCTTCATCTCCACGTTCTGTGGATTCGAAATGATGCCTCATCCCGGCCATTCATTTCAGACCTTCCAGAGTCCTCCTCACACGCCATCATCACGTCCGTTTGGGCGATGACTGCGTCGACAGCATCTCACCGGAGACTAAGTACTGGGTGCTCACGCGTGATAGGAAATTCACTGCGCCGCAGTTAATATATGGAAACGCGATTTGTAGTTGATCATCCTACTGGGAGTCGTTAGGGCCGCTAAGTGCATGCAGGCATTTTAAAATGCACCGGTGGTTACGGCAACCTGACTTGCCAGGGGCGCTCTCCCCTGTAGACGGCTGAAGAGCTGAATAAATAAGGTACGTTTCCGTGGCATTTGACCCAACGCCTGTGTCATCTTCAGCCCGCCACCCCCCTGCACCTGCCAACAGGCTTAACACCTTTCAGGGAGGCTCCTACGAGTATGCAGATTGACGGCTGTGATTTGCAAACTCTCAGCCTGACACACATTGACCCTGACACCCATTCTGTTTACCGACACCCAGATCTCCTTTTTCATGATAATAGAAATTTGTAGGCGACCGTCTCCTTCACTGTTTAATATGAAACGATCAGACATACTGCCTGGGTGAGCGGTGGCGGGGAGGGGGGGTGGGCGACAATTTGCAGGGTGTCTTAGCTGGCTTCCTGTGACACCGGGGAATTCGAGGGGGCAGTAATGATGTTCTGTTTCTGATTCCTGGGACCCCAGGATGGTGCTGAGGGCTATTTTGAGAAGCTGGCCGTGCTGACGTTTCGGAGGAACGTAGGACTCGCTTTGGCTCACTCTATTCTTTTTTATTTAAATTTAAAAGCACTTCAAAGTACAAAAATACACGTGCTTCAAAACATACAGATCGGCCGTTCCTAGTGGCTCACGCCTGTCATCCCAGCACGTTGGGAGGCTGAGGCGGGCGGATCACTTGAGGTCAGGAGTTCAAGACCAGCCTGGCCAACATGATGAAACCCCATCTCTACTAAAAATAGAAAACTTCGCTGGACGTGCTGGTGCGCGCCCCTGTAATCCCAGCCACTCGGGAGGCTGAGGCAGGAGAATCTCTTGAACCCGGGAGGCGGAGGTTGCAGTGAGCCGAGATCGTGCCACTGCGCTCCAGCCTGGGAGACAGAGCGAGACTGCATCTGAAACAAACAAAGAGACAAACAAAATATAGACGGATTTGTCCCAAAGAGAAACTCTCTTCTTTCTTATATTTCTCCAAAAATTCCTCTTCATTCCTGTTCATCATTTTCAGTCTACTATTTCTCGACAGATGTGTACTGCTTTTATAATCATAATTTAAAATTTTATCCTGGGAACCGTGAAAGGTGGCTCATTCTTATAATCCCAGGACTCTGGGAGGGCGAGGTGGGTGGATTGCTGGAGCCCAGGAGAAGTTTGAGACCAGCCTGGGCCACATGGCAAAACCTCCTCTCTACAAAAAAAAACAAAAACAAAAATTAGCTGGGCATGGTGGTATATGCCAATGGGCACAGCTACTAGGGAGGCTGAGAGGTAAAAGTTTGGTTTGATTCCAGTAGGTTGAGGTTGTAGTGAACTGCAATTCTGTCACTGCAGTCCAGTGTGGTGGACAGAGTGAGATCGTATCTCAGAAAGAAGGA
>NC_045456.1:22461200-22461429 GCF_002776525.5 Piliocolobus tephrosceles | reverse complement strand
GGGTCTCAGGCCTTCAGACTCAGCCTGGAACTCACACCTTCAGCTCTCCTGGGTCTCAGGCCTTCAGTCTGGAACTCATACCCTCAGCTCTCTGGGTCTCAGACCTTCAGACTCAGCCTGGAACTCACACCCTCAGCTCTCCTGGGTCTCAGGCCTTCAGCCTGGAACTCACATCCTCAGCCCTCCTGGGTCTCAGGCCTTCAGCCTGGAACTCACACCTTCAGCTCTC
>NC_045456.1:22458530-22461190 GCF_002776525.5 Piliocolobus tephrosceles | reverse complement strand
CTTCAGCTCTCCTGGGACTCAGGCCTTCAGACTCAGCCTGGAACTCATACCCTCAGCTCTCCTGGGTCTCAGGCCTTCAGCCTGGAACTCACACCCTCAGCTCTCCTGGGTCTCAGGCCTTCAGACTCAGAGTGGAATCCATATCATTTGCTGTCCTGGGTCTCCAGCTTGCTGACCTTGTATCCTAAAGTTTTTAACACATCATATTGACTTGAGTCAGTTCCTTATTACAGAGATAGATAAATACATACATACACGCATACACACATAATCTCTTGTGGGTGATGTTCCTTTGGACACCCTGATTAATGCATTCACAATAGCTAAAAGGTGGACCCAACCCCACACCCGTCAGTGGTCATATGAATAAACAGAATGTGGTACATCCACATAGTGGAATACTATGCAGCCATGAAAAGGAACGAGGCTCTGATATAGGCTGCTGCCTGCGTGAACGTTGAGGACACCGTGATCACTGAGAGGTACCAGACGCAAAAGACCACACAGCATTTCTTTCTGTGAAATTTGCAGAACAGAAAAATCCACAGAGAGAGAGAAAGTGGATTTGGGGTTGCTAGGGGCTGGGGGGGAAGAAAGAGACGTGACTGCTTAGCATCAGTTACAGGGTGTGCTTTGGGGGATTATGGTGTTCTGAACCTAGACAGAGGTAATGGTTTCATAACCTCTGAATTATACACTGAAATTATACACTGAATTATACAGTGGAAAAAAAAAAAAAGGCCAGGCTCGGTGGCTCACCTCTGTCATCTCAGCACTTTGGGAGGCCGACACGGGTGGATCACAAGGTCAAGAGATCGAGACCATCCTGGCCAACATGGTGAAACTCTGTCTCTACTAAAATTACAAAAATTAGCCGTGTGTGGAGGCTCACGCCTGTCATCCCAGCACTTTGGGAGGCCGAGGTGGGCGGATCACCTGAGGTCAGGAGATCAAGACCGTCCTGGCCAACATGGTGAAACTCTGTCTCTACTAAAAATGCAAATATTAGCCTGGCGTGGTGGCGGGCACCTGTAATCCCAGCTACTCGGGAGGCTGAGGCAGGAGAATTGCTTGAACCCGGGAGGCAGAGGCTGCAGTGAGCCAAGATCGCACCACTGCCCTCCAGCCTCGGTGACAGAGACTCCATCTCAAAAAAAAAAAAAAAAATTGAATTGTTTGCTATGAAAACCTCAATGAAAAATAAAAATGAAAAGCTTCTCCTGATGGGGAAATAAGAGATTTAAAATTAAACACCTGCTCCACTTCCCTCAACCCCCAGAACCAAGCATGCCTTTTCTCCTTTCGTTCCTGTTCTTCCCACAGAGACGAGGCCGTAACAGAGAAGACAGTCGTCACCGAGAAAGATCTCGTGGACTGCAGGAGTTCGGCAGCGACGTTTTCCCGCTGTGATATCCCCAAGCACTCTTCTTCTTCTTGTGAGCAGAGCAATATCTTACGCTGGCTTTGATTCAAGAGAAGTTCCACTTGACGATTACAAAGGCAATGTTGGATGCTGTATTCCTGACAATGAGTGTTTCACAGGGTGAGGGCATTAGGTGCCTGGCGGTGACGCTGACACTGTACATTTTCCCCCTGCTCTGCAAGTTAGAAGGAGTTTCGGGTGGAAGAAATCACCCTTTTTTCTTTTGTTCCTTCAATCAGGCGTTGCTGGCAGCCAGGGTTCTCTTGCGAATGAAAGAAAGGCTTTCCAACAATTGCTCTCCGTGTCTGTGACACAAAGACTCCGGGAGACAGCTCTCCGGTGGCTGTGGGCGTGGAGCACCAGGGCGGGCTTTGAAAGACGTCCTCAGCGTTGGGGAAGCTCCGTGTCACCTCTCGCATGGCATTTTGGAGATCAATGGCAGGGCACTGAGAAGGTCTTCCCTGCCAGAGTGGAGTCTCTGTACAGGAAAAGAGATCTCAAACTGCACGCCTGCAGGGATGATGGCTGGGGAGGAGGAGGAGGCGTGCCAAGGAGGTAAAGTCAGTTCTCCAAAGCTCAGAACAGCTGGCTTTTGTCTGCCTTTGAGCGAGAATGAGGCGTGAGAAGTGCAAGCTTATCTCTCGGTCCGGCGCGGTGGCTCACGCCGCTCATCCCAGCACTGTGGGAGGCCGACCCTGAGGTCAGGAGTTCGAGACCAACCTGGCCAATGTGGTGAAACCCCGTCTCTACTAAAAACACAACAGTAACCATAAGAAGAAATGAGCTGGGCATGGTGGTGTGTGCCTGGAATCCCAGCCAATGGGGAGGCTGAGGCAGGAGAATTGCTTGGACTTGGGAGGCGGAGGTTGTAGTGAGCCGAGATCGCAGCACTGCACTCCAGCCTGGGCAACAGAGCAAGATTCTGTATGAAAACAAAACAAAAAAACCAAAAAAACAATTGCAAGGTTATTTCTCATAATCGAACCAAATTGTCTATATATATGTGTGTGTGTGTATATGTGGGTGTGTGTGTATATATATGTGGGTGTGTGTGTATATATGTGTGTGTGTATATATATGGGTATGTGTGTGTATGTATATATAATGTGTGTGTATATATATGTGTGTGTGTGTATATGTGTGTATATATGTGTGTGTGTATATATGTGTGTGTATATATATGGGTATGTGTGTGTGTGTATATATAATGTGTGTGTATATATTTGTGTGTGTGTGT
>NC_045456.1:22445456-22453530 GCF_002776525.5 Piliocolobus tephrosceles | reverse complement strand
GTGTGTGTGTATATATGTGTGTGTATATATGTGTGTGTGTGTATATATGTGGGTGTGTGTGTGTCTGTATATACATATATTCTGAGACAGGGTCTGGCTCTGTTGCCCCAGCTGGAGTGCAGTGCTGCAATCATGGCCCACTGCAGCCTCAAACTCCTGGGTTCTAGAGATCCTCCTGCCTCAGCCTCCTGAGTACCTACAACCACAGGCGTGCACATGCCTGGCTAAATTTTTTAAAAACTTTTGTGGAGATGGGGTCTTGCTATGTTGTCCTGGCTGGCCTCAAACTCCTGGGCTGAAGAGATCCTCCTGCCTCAGCCTCTCCAAGTGCTGGGATTACAGGCATGAGCCACCACACCCGGCCCTCTTACACTTTTAATTCTGAGAAGCAAAGTCTAATATTTTGGAATCCTCAGCGTGCTGAGATGGTCCATCTCACATTACAATTGTTTTTGTTGGGAATACAGATCTGCTGGATGTTATTTATTGGCCTGAGAGTGACCCAGAAGGAATAAATGAAAATCTGAATAATTCAGATTCTTCTGGAAGCTGCTTTCCATTTTCTTTTCTTTTTTTTTTTTTTTTTTCTTTTTGTGAGACTGAGTCTCGCTCTGTCGCCCAGGCTGGAGAGCAGTGGCGCAATATCCGCTCACTGCAACCCCCACCTCCCAGGTTCAAGCGATTCTCCTGCCTCAGCCTCCCAAGTAGCTGGGATTACAGGCACCCACCACCATGCCCAGCTAACTTTTTGTGTGTTTAGTAGAGATGGGGTTTCACCGTGGCCAGGCTGGTCTCAGTCTCTTGACCTCATGATCCACCCACCTCGGCCTCCCAAATACAGGCATGAGCCACAGTGCACAGCTCTGTCTTTTCTTTTTTTTTTTTTTTTAAGACAGAGCCTTGCTCTGTCACCAGGCTGAGTGCAGTGGTGTGATCTCGGCTCCCTGCAACCTCCACGTCTTGAGTTCAAGCGATTCTCCTGCCTCAGCCTCCCGAGTAGCTGGGAGTACCGTCATGCACCACCACGCCCAACTAAATTTTTGTATTTTTAGTGGAGACGGGGTTTCACTATGTTGGCCAGGCTGGTGCCACTCTCTTGACCTCGTGATCCACCCGCCTCAGCCTCCCCAAGGGCTGGAATTACAGGCTTCACCGTCCACATGGAAGGGACTGGATGGAGTGTGAACCCGAAGGCCTGGCCCACGGATCTCATCCAAGTCCCAAAAGAGCCAGAACTGAAGAGCTCTCAGTTGTGAAGGAGAGAAAGGCAGTTCCTCCAGGAGGAAGAAATGACAGATATTCCCTTATCAATGTCCACTATAGCACAAATGTATAGTGCTATAGAAATCAACATATAGAAAAAGAGAATCAACACATAAGTGAATAAAACAGTAATTAGGTGTATTCCTTTGACCTTTTCTTTCCCCAAGTCTCAAACTTGGAATCCTCGATTTAAATTCTTGGTAAAGCAACTCCCCGCAAAAGCCGGGCACAGTGGCTCATGCCTGTCATCCCAGCACTTTGGGAGGCCGAGGCGGGTGGATCACACCTGTTACCCCAGAACTATGGGAGGCCGGGGCAGGTGGATCACCTGAGGTCAGGAGTTCGAAACCAGCCTGGCCAACGTGGTAAAACCCCGTCTCTACTAAAAATACAAAAATTCGCCAGGTGTGGTGGTGGGCGCCTGTAGTTCCAGCTACTCAGGAGGCTGAGGCAAGAGAATCACTTGAACCTGGGAGGCAGATGTTGAAGTGAGCTGAGATCGTGCCACTGCACTCCAGCCTGGGCGACAGAGCGAGACTCTGTCTCAAAACAAAAGAAAAAAAACAAAAATAAACAAACAACAACAAAAACAAACAACAGCAACAATCGGATGTAAACCTACAGTGGCGTAAAAAAGGAAAAGATTTGCCGGGCGCCGTGGCTCATACCTGTCATTCCAGCACTTTGGGAGGCCGAGGCAGGTGGATCACCTGAGGTCAGGAGTTCGAGACCAGCCTGGCCAACATGGTGAAACCCTGTCTTTACTAAAAATACAAAAATCAGCCGGGCATGATGGCAGGTGCCTGTAATCTCAGCTACTCGGGAGGCTGAGGCGGGAGAATCGCTTGAACGCGGAAGGCAGAGCTTGCAGTGAGCTGAGATCCGGCCACTGCACTCCAGCCTGGGCGACAGATCGAGACTCCGTCTCAAAGCAAAAGACAAATAACAAAAAGAAGCAACAACAACAAAAATCTGACATGAACCTACAGTGGGATAATATTCACTTAAAAAGATGGAAAGTCTGACATGTATTAGGCGAGGTTCTCTAAAGGGACAGGACGAATAAAATAGATGAATATAGGAAGGGGAGTTTATCAGAAGAATTGACTCGCTTGAACACAAGATTAAGGCCTACAATAGCCTCCATCTACAAGCTGAAGACCCAGGAAGCCACTGTGAGTCTGGAAACCTCCAAAGTAGGGAAGCGCCGACAGTACAGCCTTCAGTCTGTGGCCGAAAGCTCCAGAGTCCCTGGCAAATCAGTGGTGTGGGTCCTAAGAGTGCTAAAGGCGCAGAACTTGGAGTCTCAGTTCGAGGGCAGGAAGCGTCCAGCACGGAAGGTTGGAAGACTCAGCCGGTCTCGTCCTTGCACACTCCTCTGCCTGCTTTATTCTGATCGCACTGGCAGTTGATGAGATGGTACCCACCTAGCCTGACAGACACAGCCAGGACCAATACTTTGTATCCTTCCATTCAATCAACTTGTCACTCTGTATTAACCACCGCTTAACACCTGCTCCAACATGAGCTTTGAGAACGTGAGGCTAAGAGAAACAAGCCAGACGCAAGAAGACAAATCTTCTAGGATTCCACGTCTATGAATGAGGTCCCTAGAGTCGTCAAATCTGTAGACACGGAAAATAGAATGGTGGGTGCCGGGGGCCTTGGGGAGGGAGAAAAGGGGAGAGAGTTTCAGTTTTGCAAGACGGGAAACTTCAGAATTTTTGTTTTGCATAAAAAAGGAAAAGATTTGCCGGACGCCGTGGCTCATACCTGTCATCCCAGGACTTTGGGAGGCCGAGGCAGGTGGATCACCTGAGGTCGGGAGTTCAAGACCAGCCTGACCAATATGGAGAAACCGTGTCTCTACTAAAAATACAAAAATTAGCCGGGCACGGTGGCAGGTGCCTGTCATCCCAGCTACTCAGGAGGCTGAGGCAGGAGAATCGCTTGAACCCGGCGCAGACATTCCTTTTTGGTCCTTCCTCTCTCTTCGGCAAGTCTCTTTCCGTCGTCCCATAAAACACCGGGGAACTTTATCTCCGTGTGGTTATGAGTGGTCCTCGGGTGTTTTACGAGAGTTGTACAACCTTCCTGACGTATGTCTTTCGGCTTTACAGACACTCATTTCCAGCATTTTTTTTTAATGTGAATTTACCTGGTATTCAAAAGTATGCCTCAGTCTCAGGGTTGTGTCGATTTCATTTGAATTTTGCCTCCAGGTGCCGTGGGAGACCCCGGGCTGCTCCTGGAGCTCTGTGAATGTGTGTGACGTGGGGAACGAAATGAACTCCGTGTGCCAAGCCCTCCGGGTACGTCAAGCTTAGAGGAGCTGAGACCTGCTGATGGGTTCCCTGGTGCCTTTGGAGGAAACCCTGTGGGGAATGTGATATGTGCTCCGACGGGTAGATAGAATTTGGGGGAGGCATCTGCTGAAAAAGGAGCCCATAGGCTTGGGACCCCTAGCTCTGGGAATTACAGGCTGAGATCCACAGTTCTCTGGCACATAAATGGCTGGGTCTGTGGGGCCGTGACCCAGAGGGCTAAGACTTGTAGGGTTATAACCCATAGAGCTGGATTAGTAGGGCTGTCACCCATGGAGCTGGGATTCATAGGGTTGTGACTCAAATGACTGAATTTGTAGGACTGTGACTCCTAGGGCTGGGTTTGCTGAGTTTTGACTCAGAAGGCTGAGTTGTAGGATTGTGCCTTGTAAAGCTAGATTGATTGGGTTGTGATCCATGGGGCTGGGATTCATAGGGTTGTCATCCAAAAGGCTGAATTTGTAGGCTTGTGACTCACAGGGCTGGAATTGCTGAGTTTTGACTCAGAAGGCTGAGTTGTAGGATTGTGCCTGATAAAGCTCGATTGATTGGGTTGTGATCCACGGGGCTGGGATTCATAGCGTTGTGACTCATAGTGCTGGACTTATAGATTTGCGGCCAGAGGGCCGCAGTCCATAGGTTTGTGGCTTAGAGGGCTGAGAGTTGTAGGGTTATGATCCGTAGAGTTAGATTTGTATGGCTTTGGCCTATGGAGCTGGGATTCATAAGGTTGTCATCCAAAGGGCTGAATTTGTAGGGTTGTGACTCACAGGGCTGGATTTGCTGAGTTTCGACTCAGAGGGTTAACAGTTGTAGGATTGTGCCTTATAAAGCTAGACTGATTGGGTTGTGATCCATGGGACTGGGATTCATAGAGCTGTGACTCATAGTGCTGGACTTGTAGATTTGTGACCCAAAAGGCTACAATCCATAGGTTTATGACCTAGAGGGCTAAGAGTTGTAGGGTTATAACCCATAGACCTGGATTAGTAGGGTTGTCAGCCATGGAGCTGGGATTCATAGGGTTGTGACTCAAAGGGCTGAATTTGTAGGATTGTGACTCATAGGGCTGGATTTGCTGAGTTTTGACTCAGAGGGTTAAGAGTTGTAGGATGGTGCCTTATAAAGCTAGATTGATTGGGTTGTGATCCACGGGGCTGGGATTCACAGGGTTGTCATCCAAAAGGCTGAATTTGTAGGCTTGTGACTCACAGGGCTGGATTTGCTGAGTTTTGACTCAGAAGGCTGAGTTGTAGGATTGTGCCTTATAAAGCTAGAGTGATTGGGTTGTGATCCATGGGGCTGGGATTCACAGATCTAGGACCTATAGAATTGTATTCACAGGGTTGGGATTCAGTGGGTGGGGCTGAGTAAGGCTCAGTTATACTTGCTTGATTTTATAAGGCTAGAATGCATCAGTCTGGGGTCCATAAAGTTGGGAATTATAGGGTGGGACTGTATAGGGTTGGAATCCATAGGGCTAGGACATGTATTGGGGTGACTCATATAAATGGATTTCGTAAAGTTGATATCATACATTGAACATTTTGGGGTTGCTATCCTTAAATCTGAGAGCTATAGGGTGGTGACTCGTAATTCTGGACTCATAGCGTTGCGATTCACAGGGCTAGATTTATAGGGCTGCAACCCAGAAGGCAGGAATTCATAAGATTGTGATCCATGGGGAAGGGATTTCTAGAGCTGAGATCTCTAGAGTTGGACCCTAGAGTTGGTATTCAGTGGATGGGGTTTATTGGAACTGGGCCATATTGCATTGATTCCATAAGGCTAAAATCCATCATTTTGGGGTCTACAGAGTTGGAAATGATGGGGCGAGTCCATATGCGTTGCTAGGACTTATATTGGTGAGACCCATCACGCTAGGACATGTACAGGTGGGACTCACATAAAGGGGTCCCATGGCCAGGCACAGAGGCTCATGCCTGTAACTCCAGAACTTTTGGAGGTAGAGGTGGGTGGATCGCTTGAGCTCAGGAGTTCGAAATCAGCCTGGGGAATAAGGCAAAACCGTGTCCCTGCAAATACACACACACACACACACACACACACAAGCCAGGCATGGTGACATACGCCTGTAGTCCCAGCTACTCTAGAGGCTGAGGTGGGAGCATCGCTTGAGCCCAGGAGGCTGTGGTGAGCAAAGATTGCACCACTGCAGTCCAGCCTGGGTGACAGAGGGATACCCTGTCTCAAAATAAAAACAAATGGGTTCCATAGGGGTGTTTTCATATGTTAAAACTCACAGGGTTGAGATCCACAGAGCTCAGATGTGGAGAACTGGGATCCACAGAGTGGAACCCGTAGTGTTGGAACTTAAAGGATGAAGCTCATCAGGGCTAGGCCATACTTAATCAAACTTAGGTTTGATTTTATAGTGCTAGAATCCATACGTTTTGGGTCTGTAGAGTTGGGAATTATAGAACTGGAATGTGTAGAGTTAAAAGCAATAGTGCTGGATTATACGTGGGTGGGCACATAGAGATACATTCCAAAGTTCTGCGAACCATAGGGGTGACATTATATGTTAGAATCCATACGTTTTGAATCTACAGGACTGGGGGCCATATGTTTGAAAACCACACAGTTGCCTCTGTAATGCTGGAGGCCATTGTGTTGAGACCATAGGTGTGTAGGTTCCATAGGGTGGCACCATGAGAGCTGGTACCCTTAGTCTGGAGTTCCGTATGGTAGGGCAGGAATCCTTAGGGTTGTAACCCATACAGTTTGGACCCTTGAGATTGAGATTTATAGGGTTGGAGCTATAGTTTGAAATCCAAAGGATGAGATGATGCCGTCAATACAATGGCAATGGACAGATTTGAAAGCGCTTCCTTCTGAGAAAAAAAAAAATTGTGAACACACTTTGACCCTCCTGTAGGCATCTTTCTAAATCACCCTTAACTGCTTTGTTGTACAACCCCAGGGACCTTTTGTCATCATATTGAAAGTACTACTGTCAGCTCTTTTCTTTATAGACCTTTGCAGCCAATCATTCACCTAATATCTACGGATAGTTGATTAACTAAACAGCTTCAATGGACCACGCGTTGTTCTACATACCTAAATGTATCCATGAACAAATCAACAGTCCTTGTAGCACTGATGACACCGCTTGGTTTATAAGATCTTTATTGCAAAAAAAAAAAAAAAAATGCATTGATCATCTCCTATGTACCAAGCATTGTCTTAGAAGCTTGGGTGTGTCCATGAGCGCATCAACAATCCTTGACTGATTGTAGAGCTGATGTCATAGCTGGACTTTACAGAAGTGAGTAAGGAGACTATTCTAAGTTAGAAAGGTCTTTGTTTTCTAGACCTTTGCAGCCAATCATTCAACTAATATCTATGGATAGTTGAATAATTTCACACCTTCAACAGACCAAGCATTGTTCTACATATCTGGATGTGTCCAGAACAAATCAACAGTCCTTGCAGCAGGGAAGACACAGCTAGGTTTATAAAATCTTTATTGCAAAAAAAAAAAAAAAAATGCATTGATCATCTCCTATGCACCAAGCATTGTTGTAGGAACTTGGGTGTTGATGAACGCATCAACAATTCTTGATTGATTGCAGAGCTGATGTTATAGCTAGGCTTTACAGAAGTGAGTAAGGAAACCATTCTAAGTTAGAAAGTAATGTGGTGTAGAGAGAAAATAAATAGAGGAGAGGAAAGATTGAGAAAGTGTTGGGGTGATCAGGAAAGATTTCACTGCAAAGGTGAATTTGAACAAAGACTTGAAGCTAGGGAAGGAGTGAGTCACAAATCTGGGGTGATGCTGCATAGTCATTTCAAAGGACCTAAGGCAGGAGGGTGACTGGAGCATTCAAGAGCCACCAAGGAAGATGGAGGAGCTGGAGGGCAGGTGGTTGGGGTAAAGAGGTGGGGGATGAAGTCATAGGAATGAGGTACTTGGTCATGAGGGTATTTCTGGCCAGGAAAAGAGCTTTATCTTCTCCTCTGAGTGAGATGATCACCCAGAGGAGGGCTTGGCCCATACTAGCATTCTCTAAGCAGAACTTTAAGGAGCAAGCTGGCTTCATTCTTGGGAATAGGCTTGGAGGAAGAATATAAAAGTCAATGCAAGAAAACTAGACAGGAGTCTCCTACAACCATCCACGGCAGTTCAGACTACAGAGATGTCTGTGCAGGCAAAGAAATCTGCATTCAAGATTTGAGAAGTGAAACTAAGGCAAGAGTCTCAGAGAACTCCAATCTCCTCCCATCTGAGCCTTTGGAAAGATGGGGTTGCCAATGGGCATCTTTTGGAACCATTATTCTGTCTACCACAAGGGGATTAGGATGTGGGCATCTTTGGGGTCATTATTCTGTCTACCACATGGGGATTACGACGTGGACATCTTCAGGGCCATTATTCTGTCTACCACATGGGATTAGGACGTGGACATCTTTGGGGCCATTATTCTGTCTACCACATTTGGATTAGGACATGGACATCTCTAGAG
>NC_045456.1:22434235-22445446 GCF_002776525.5 Piliocolobus tephrosceles | reverse complement strand
ATTCTGTCTCCCACATGGGATTAGGACGTGGACATCTTTGGGGCCATATTCTGTCTCCCACATGGGATTAGGACCTGGACATCTTTGGGGTCATTATTCTGTCTACCACATGGGGATTAGGCTGTGGACATCTTTTAGTCCACATGTGGCCATTATTCTGTCTCCCACATGGGATTAGGATGCGGACAACTTTGGGGCCATATTCTGTCTACCACATGGGGATTAAGATGTGGACATTTTTGGGATCATTATTGATGGAGAAGGGGAGGAATGTGAGATGGGGGAGGTTTAGGGGGGAAATGTGAGACATTGTGGTTGGACGTGTTAAGTGTGTGATATCGGTTGGATGGGATTTCAAGACTGGATTTCAGGAGAGAGGTCCCAGTGGGAAGAACACTTTTGGGTTTTGTCAGAGGTATGGGAACCAGAACAACCCCTTCTTGAATAGGAGATGGGTAAAAGGAGGCTGAGACTTACTGGGCTGCATTCCTCGGATGGTGAAGGCATTGTAGGTTACAGGACGAGATAGGAGGTCAGTACAAGATACAGGTCACAAAGACCTTTCGGATAAAACAGGTTGCAGTCAAGAAGCCGGCCGAAACCCAGCGAAACCAAGATGGTGACGAGAGTGACCTCCGGTTGTCCTCACTGCTACAGTCTCACCAACGCCACGACAGTTTCCAAACGCCATGACAACATCAGAAAGGTACCCTATACGGTCTAAAAAGAGGAGGCATGAGTAATCCACCCCTTGTTCAGCATATAGTCAACAAATAACCATAAAAAATTGCCAGGCACGGTGGCTCAAGCCTGTAATCCCAGCACTTTGGGAGGCCGAGACGGGCGGATCACGAGGTCAGGAGATCGAGACCAGCCTGGCTAACATGGTGAAACCCGATCTCCACTAAAAAATACAAAAAACTAGCCGGGCGAGGTGGCGGGTGCCTGTAGTCCCAGCTATTCGGGAGGCTGAGGCAGGAGAATGGCGTGAACCCGGGAGGCAGAGCTTGCAGTGAGCTGAGATCCGACCACTGCACTCCAGCCTGGGCGACAGAACGAGACTCCGTCTCAAAAAAAAAAAATAATGAGCAACCAGTAGCCCTCAGGGCTGCTGTGTCTGTGGAGTCGCCATTCTTTTATTCCTCTACTTTCCTAATAAACTTGTTTTCAGTTTACTTTACAGATGCCCTGAATTCTTTCTTGCTTGAGATCCAAGAACCAACATATATTTAAATGTAAGAGGATGAATCACAAAACTAAGGGAGTGAGTGTAAATGGAAAACACAGGAGAACAGAGGACTGATCTTTAGGAGACTCCTTGGTTGACAGGTTGGGGAGAAGAGGAAGGTCCGTCTTACACAGAATGAGAAGGTACCAGGAGAGTGTGCGGCACCTGTAATCCCAGCTCTTTGGCAGGCTGAGGCACAAGAACGGCTGGAACCTGGGAGGCGGAGGTTGCAGTGAGCTGAGATTACACCGCTGCACTCCAGCCTGGGGGACAAGAGCGAAGCTCTGTCTCAATTAAATAAAAAATTGATCTTCTAGAGCACCAAAGACCAAACCAAAACAGGGAGATGCAACGCGGCAAACTCAACCTTTGGAGAACAAAGGATGCTGTGAGCAGAGTATTATTGCTGTAAATAAACAGCCACAGGGAAGTTGGTGTAGGTTCACCCCAGTGGTCTTCGTTCATTGCCTGAAATGTGGGTGTTTGACTGTTGACCAGATAACTCCAGCCAGAGGTAATTTTGCGTGAATAGCATTGATATTGCAGGACCTCCGTTTGGGCTGAGTTGAGTACAAAAGTCGCTGACGTTTGCACCTGCTTTGCTGGGGACTTATTCGAGCTCAGTGTATAAGTGCCAAGACAGAACGTGGTTGGTTATGGCTGGAATTTCTGTTTCTCTCTCTCTCTCTCTTTTTTTTTTTTTTTTTTTTTTGAGACAGGGTCTCACTCTGTCACCCAGGCTGGAGTGCAGTGGTGCAATCTCGGCTCACTGCAACCTCCACCTCCCGGGTTCAATACTAACCTCTAGCCTGTTCCTGGAAGCCTCCTTCCCTCCCTTTTCCTCCTTTCCTGGACACTCAGAATGGAGATCCTCTGTTAGAGAGGCTGGTTCCTCAGCTATGTACAGGAAGGTAGCATCGCTGAAAGCATCTGGTTGGTGCCCTGTTGGGTGGATTTTTCTCCGTAGGGAAGTCCAGGCTATGTCTGTGTCAGGAATTCTGCCTGTGTGGGTGCTCAGACCCCTCTGCCTGTGCTGGGGTCCCATGACCTTGCGCTTTGCCTTATCTCTTGATAGTGTTAACTGAGTCCAAACCTGCAGTATCTGTTTTAAAAATAAAGGCAGGCGTTGCTACGTAGGGAGAAGGTTGAGACTCATGGAAGGCGACATCTCCAGGAACCGTTACCTCTGCAGTAAAGGGAGAAAAATAGGCCAGGTGCGGTGGCTCACACCTGTCATCCCAGCACTTTGGGAGGCCGAGGCGGGTGGATCACCTGAGGTCAGGAGTTCGAGACCAGCCCGGCCAACATGGTGAAATCCCGTCTCTACCAAAAATACAAAAATTAGCCGGGCGTGGTGGCAGGTGCCTGTCATCCCAGCTACTCGAGAGGCTGAGGCAGGAGAATCGCTTGAACCCGGGAGGTGGAGGTTGCAGTGAGCCGAGATTGCACCACCGCACTCCAGCCTGGGTGACAGAGCGAGACCCTGTCTCAAAAAAAAAAAAGAGACAGAGAGAGAGAGAAAAAAAAAAAAAAAAAAACAGAGAAATTCCAGCCATAACCAACAAGTTCTGTCTTGGCACTAAACATCCTACGAAATTCATATGTTGGAACCCTCGTCGGCAGTGGGGTGTTGTTTGGACATGGAACCTTTGGAAGATCATGAAAATTAGATTAAATCTTGAGGATATGATCTATGGCCCTCATGATGGAATTCATATTCTTATTTATTTTTTGCAAGACAGAGTGCTACTCTGTCACTCAGGCTGCAGCGCAGTGGCACCATCTCGACTCACTACAACCTCCGCCTCCCGGGTTCACACGATTTTCCAGCCTCAGCCTCCAGAATAGCGGGGACGACAGGCGCCCGCCGCCGCGTCCAGCTCATTTTTGTATTTTTAGTAGAGACGGGGTTTCACCATGTTGGCCAGGCTGGTCTCGAACTCCTGACCTCAGGTGATCCGCCCGCCTCAGCCTCCCAAAGTGCTGGGATGGGATGACAGGCACCTGCCACCACATCTGGCTAATTTTTGTATTTTTAGTAGAGACGGGGTTTCTCCATGTTGGTCAGGCTGGTCTCGAACTCCTGACCTCAGGTGATCCGCCCGCCTCGGCCTCCCAAAGCGCTGGGATGACAGGTGAGAGCCACCAGACCTGACCCGCTGGATGGTATTTTGGTACCGCGGCCCCAGCCGACTGACACACTCAGTTTGCAGCAGCAAAGTTCAGCTGCCGTCTTCTCAGCTCGGTGCTTAGCGTGAACGTTGGATCAAGCCACCGCCGTTCTCCATGTCATCAGTCTGCACCGTTTTCCCGTGTCTGTTCCCCTCACGTTCTAGACAATGCCAAGGACGTGTATGATTCAGGTAAGTAACTCAGTTTTATCATTTCCTTGGACACCTGTTCGTAGATTCACAGAGATGCATTCCTTCATTTCTTCACAGTCACTCCTCTGTCAGGGCAATGGCCATTTGCCACCTAAAAAGTAGATCATGTCCCGTCATCCCAGCACTTTGGGAGGCCGAGGCAGGCGGATCACCTGAGGTCAGGAGTTCCAGACCAGCCTGGCCAACATGGTGAAACCCCGTTTCTACTAAAAATACAAAAATCAGCCGGGCGCGGCGGCTCAAGCCTGTCATCCCAGCACTTTGGGAGGCCGAGGCGGGTGGATCACGAGGTCAGGAGATCGAGACCAGCCTGGGCAACACGGTGAAACCCCGTTTCTACTAAAAATACAAAAATCAGCCGGGTGCGGCGGCTCAAGCCTGTCATCCCAGCACTTTGGGAGGCTGAGGCGGGTGGATCACGAGGTCAGGAGATCGAGACCAGCCTGGGCAACACGGTGAAACCCCGTCTCTACTAAAAATACAAAAACCAGCCGGGCGAGGTGGCAGGTGCCTGTAGTCCCAGCTACTCAGGAGGCTGAGGCAGGAGAATGGCTTGAACCCGGGAGGCGGAGGTTGCAGTGAGCCGAGATCACACCACTGCACCCCAGCCTGGGCGACAGAGCGAGAGTCCGTCTGAAAAAAAAAAAAAGGAAAAGAAAAGAAAAGTAGATTATTTCCAGAATGACAACATCCTTCCTCACCCCCACCAAATAAAGGCGTGGTGTAACGTTTCTGTTTTCCTCTCGGTGAGTTCTTTTCTTCCTTTCGGTTTTCCGAGAAAGCAGAGAGCTTCACACAGATAATCACGCAGACCAACAGGCAGTGACTGGCAACGGGACAAGGACACATCCCGTGCGAACGGCGAGGCGGGGGGAGTGCAGTGGGACGGGGCGGGAGGCTGGTCTGTCAGGGGGTTGTGTGATGAAGGCAGCTTTCCCCCAGCCAGGCTGGGTTAACGAGGCAGAAAGCATTCAGTGACCTCGTGAGGCTGCTGTGTTGCCAGAAAGAAAAGGAGAGATTTCCTGTGTCTGAAAACTCAAGACAAAATAAATTGACCTCAGAGTGGAAATGTTTACAGTTGCTTCTCAGCCCAGATTTTCAAGCAGGAGTATTTGTTTTTTTTTTTTGTTTGTTTGTTTGTTTGTTTTTTAATTCTCCAGCAATGGAAGATAAGGGCTTGTATCTCAATCCACAAAGCTATGTGTAGGTTGGTCCCCCCTGCCTGGGACTGACCCCCGTCTGCCGACAGCAACGCTGCCTTTGATCTGGGGCTCTGAGCCTTCACCCTGCCACGGTCCCGGGGTCCAACGGAGACAGCAGCCGGTGGGCGGGTTGACGTGTAGGGTGGCCGGGAGCAGGAAAGAGGTGGGCTCTGCGGAGAGCTGCAACCTGAGCCCCTGGCCTGACATCATTTTGTTATATACCCCTCAGAGACGCAGAGGGGGGCTGCCTGGGTCTCCCCGACAGGAGCAGACCCTGCGTTCAGAAATGGCAACTTGTCAGCCTCATCAGGCGAGAGCAACTGGAATAGAAGGTGCTTTTTTTTTTTTTTTCAAGGCTACCCCAGAGTCAATTAAAATACAGTAAGGCTGACATTTGCAGAATCCCGAACGATCAAAGTCGAAAATGCCCATACAGCTTCTGACATAAAACCAGTGTGTTTGGCGGAAGACTGACACAAACTGTAACAGGTCAGGTAATTATGAGAAAATCTGTGATGTATCTGTTGCAGCTGCTTAGTTTGTACACATTGCCGCAGCCGTCACACAAAAGAGCGGGATCTCTTCTCCTGACGCGTGTGAGGGCCGCTGACACCCTCTCGTGATGCCGATACAGACGGCATCTGAGGAGAGACTGAATTAATTTGACAGTCAATAGGGGGTAGCAGTTCCTGCCTTCTTTAAATATCTAGGTTTTAATTGCACCAGGGCAGGTGTTAGTTTTTCCCTTCTGGGAAAGGGCTGGGGAAGGATGTGACGCTCTGATTAGCAAGGCACTCTCCTCCCATTGCACGGTGCAGCCCTGGGCACAGGTGTGCCCGTGCACCCCACACACACACACGTACCCTGTCGCTCTCAGACACACACCCATGCATGCACGCAGGCACCAAAGTTGTTTTGTATTTGTTGTATTTTTTTTTGTTTGTTTTCTGTGTGTAATGACAGCAGGTGCACAGACACACAGTTTGCTGTTGTTTTATCGTTTGCATGCTAATTGCCTGAAAGCCATGCATTTTTTCCCCTCTCTTCGCAGCCCCCTCCTCCCAGACTCCATCCCCAGCACCCACAGCTGAACAGATGCGTTGATTAGGATGATTAAGGCATTCTCCCGTCTTCCTGCCTTGATGTGTTTATTAAATTAAAGAGGGATGAGACAGATGAATCTGTGCGCTCAGGGTACAACCGGGCGAAAGCCACGGGTGTATTGCACCCGGACTGGGTCCTCTCTGCCACGCTCACATCGTAATTGGCTTAACGGATTTGCCGTGATGCGGGGCCGTCTCTGTGCTCCTCTCTCAGGCAAACTAATTACAGCTTTTTACATTACATTCTAATAGATTTCAATTTATCTCTTCTACATTATCACAATAATTACAGTAATAAATTAAGCAGGTCGGCACCGTTTACGAACACACGTCGGGCCCGGCGTTACAGCAGCTCGGCTTGGCACAGGCCGACTCGATAGACGTGCTGGGTGAAGGGGATGGTGGCAGGAGTGTCGGGAGTGTCTGTCCCTGTGTCATCTGTGATTTTTTTTTTTTTTTTTTTTCTGACAGTCTGCAGAGAATTCTCACAAGTTCCCTGGTTGGTTGGTTGGTTGGTTGTGTTTTTTTGTTTTTGTGAGACGGAGTTTCGCTCTTGTCACCCAGGCTGGAGTGCGGGGGTGCGATCTCGGCTCCCTGCAACCTCCGCCACCGGTGGGTTCAAGCGATTCTCCTGCCTCAGCCGCCCGAGTCGCTCGGATTATAGGCACCTGCCACTGCCAGGCTCGGTTATTTATTAATTGATTTTTTGTATTTTTAGTAGAGACGAGATTTCACCGTGTGGCCCGGGCTGGTCTCGAACTCCTGACCTCAGGTGATCCACCCGCCTCAGCCTCTCAAAGTGCTGGGATGACAGGCATGAGCCACCGCGCCTGGCTTTTTTTTTTTTTCTTTCCTATTTCCCCAGTGGGTCCAATTCTCCTGCCTCAGCCTCCTGAGCAGCTGGGACTACAGGTGCCCGCCACCGCACCCAGCTAATTTTTGTATTTTTAGTAGAGACGAGATTTCACCATGTGGCCCAAGCTGGTCTCAAACTCCTGACCTCAGGTGATCCACCTGCCTCGGCCTCCCAAAGTGCTGGGATAACAAGCGTGAGCCACCATGCCCAACTTTTTTTTTTTTTCTTTCCTATTTCCCCAGTGGGTCCAATCCTCCTGCCTCAGCCTCCCGAGCAGCTGGGACTACAGGTGCCCGCCACCACATCCGGCTAATTTTTGTATTTTTAGTAGAGACGAGATTTCACCGTGTGGCCCGGGCTGGTCTGGAACTCCTGACCTCAAGTGATCCACCCACCTCGGCCTCTCAAAGAGGGTGGACGTGTCTCACCGGCACAAATATGCGATCAGCCGTGTTCCCTTTGCAAAGTGAGGTGGTCATCCGGTTTCCTGGGTATTATCGGGTCGTTCTCTTCCATTTTAATGACCTCCCATTATTTCTGCAGAGAAGGTGAAAATTGCCCTTCTACAGCCTTCGTCAGAGCCGCCACGCGGACGTCAAATCCGAGACAGACTTCAGATGGCCGGGAGAGGCCGTCCTGGCTTTCTTTGTCACTCTGAACCGAATCAGAGTGTCACACGTGGTGCACCTGTGCAGTTCTTGGCCGCTGCTGGTATAAATGGTAACAGGGCCGATGGACCTCGATTGTCAGAGATTGATTGAGACAGGCGACTTCCTCGGCCTGTACTTCTTCTGCTTTGTAAGGTAACGAGACCAAACTTTCAGACGAGCTTTTCAAATTCTGGAAGCGATGATGAGCTCAGTGCAGTCAGTTTACGTAAAAGTTTATCGGCCGGGCGCGGTGGCTCACACCTGTCATCCCAGCACTTTAGGAGGCCAACGTGGGTGGATGACTTGAGGTCGCGCGTTCAAGATCAGCCTGGACAACATGGTGAAACCCCGTCTGTACTAAAAATGCAAAAATTAGCCAGCGGTGGTTGGCACCTGCAATGCCAGATACTCAGGAGGCTGAGGCAGGAGAATGGCGTAAACCCGGGAGGCGGAGCTTGCAGTGAGCTGAGATCCGGCCACTGCACTCCAGCCTGGGCGACAGAGCGAGACTCTGTCTCAAAAAGAAAAAAAAGAAAATGAAAAAAAAAAGTTTATACAGAAAATAGCAACGGGACAAAGTGGAAGGAAAGGATCAAGGATACAATCTTAATATGATTTCTTTCCCAGGGCACACGTTTCAGTCTTGTTTCCTTCAGCTCTTGACAACGTCAACGCTCTACGTTTAAATGACTTGTCTTCGGGAAGTTTAAAAAATTTTACAGCCAGGCGCGGCGGCTCACACCTGTCATCCCAACACGTTGGCAGGCCGAGGCGGGTGGATCACCTGAGGTCAGGAGTTCGAGACCAACCTGGCCAACATGGTGAAATATTGTCTTTACTAAAAATACAAAAATTAGCCAGGTGAGGTGGCACGCACCTGTCATCCCAGCTACTCAGGAGGCTGAGGCAGGAGAATGGCGTGAACCCGGGAGGCGGAGTTTGCAGTGAGCTGAGATCCGGCCACTGCACTCCAGCCTGGGCGACAGAGCGAGACTCCATCTCAAAAAGAAACAAAAAAAAATGACCTCTTGGGCTTCCTGTAATCATGTCAAAGCCATTAGTTTTTTGTAGCTGCCAAGGTTGTAGAAGGCATTATAATAACTGTCCATGTTTTTATATGAAACTTCCCCATAAAATGCAAGCAGGCAAGAAGAATGGCTGACGCCTAGAATCCCAGGATTTGGGGAGGCCACGGAGGAATGATGGCTTGAGCCCAGGACTTTGAGACCAGTCTGGGCAGCATAGTGACACTCCATCTCTACAAAGCTTTTTTTAAAAATTAGCCAGGTGTGCAGGGACTCATGGAGTCCTAGCTACTCAGGAGGCTGAGGTGGGAGGATCGCTTGAGCAAGGGAGGCTGGCGGCAGCCGTGAGCCAAGGTGGTGCCATGACACTCCAGCCTGGACAACACAGTGAGACCCTGTCGCAAAGATTTAAAAATGCAGGCAGATCATATCGGACTGTGTTTAGTGCACGGATGGGCAGATATGCTATAAAAGGTCAGACGGTAAGTAATTATTAATGTTTTCAGGATAATAGAATTGCTGTAGTGGCCGTAAAACTCTACTATTTTTTTTTTTTTTTTTTTGAGGCGGAGTCTCGCTCTGTCGCCCAGGCTGGAGTGCAGTGGCCGGATCTCAGCTCACTGCAAGCTCCGCCTCCCGGGTTCACCCTATTCTCCTGCCTCAGCCTCCCGAGTAGCTGGGACTACAGGCGCCCGCCACCTCGCCCGGCTAGTTTTTTGTATTTTTTAGTAGAGACGGGGTTTCACCGTGTTAGCCAGGATGGTCTCGATCTTCTGACCTCATGATCCACTTGCCTCAGCCTCCCAAAGTGCTGGGATGACAGACGTGGAAAGTCTCCTATGACAAAGTGGAATTAGACACAGATAATACATAATACAAGGAACACGCCTGTTTTCCAATAAAACTTATTTTATTGTTAATTTTTTAATTTTTTTTTTTTTTTTTTTTTTTTTTTTTTTAAGACAGGGTCCCACTCTGTCGCCCAGGCTGGAGTGCAATGGTGCGATCTCGGCCCGCTGCAACCTCTGCCTCCTGGGTTCAAGCAATTCTCCTGCCTCAGCCTCCCGAGCAGCTGGGACTACAGGTGCCCACCACCACACCCAGCTTGTTTTTTGTATTTTAGTGGAGACGGGGTTTCACCATGTTGGCCAGGCTGGTCTCAAATGCCTGACCTCAAGTGATCCACCTGCCTTGGTCTCCCAAAGTGCTGAGATTACAAGTGTGAGCCACCACGCCCGGCCCAATAAAACTTATTTTAAATTAACTTTCCAGCTACACTTATTGGAACACAGGCATGTGTTAAAATCTAAAATTTAATTTAAAATTTAAAAACATTCCAATGAAGTTGAGATGACATGCAATTCAATTTAAAATAAAATTAAAATGTGTAATTTAGGGCACGGTGGCTCACACCTGTAATCTAAAAATACAGAAATCACTTGGAGGCAGGAGAATCACTTGAACCCAGTAGACAGAGGCTGCACTGAGCCGAGACCGCACCACTACACTCCAGCCTGAGCGACGAGAGTAAAACTCTGTCTCGAAAAACAAACAAACAAACAAACCAGTAAAAATCAGGAAGCTCTTGAGAAAGAATTAAGAGGCAGCCAAACGCGTGAAAAGCCTCTTTTTAAGAGTTCTGCTAAAGGCTTTAAAATGGGAAGAAGTAAATTCTGCAGGGGTCTCTTGGGCGCCTGTCTAGGATTGAATGAGATGCCCAGACTGAGACCACAGGACTCACGAGTGTACCAGCTGCTACCCAGCACGTCCCAGGCTCACACAGCCTATCCCGGGAGAGTGCAGAGGTCCCTGGGGACGATGGTCCCAGGCTTTGGACGTCCGTAGCATGCTTGGAACTTGGGCTAACATTTGGGAGGCACGTCTGTTATTTCTTCTAATGGAGCAGTTTGCAAGAGCCTGAACGTGACTGTAGTTTTTACCCCATTGTGCCGTGTAGAATAGGAGGATTTTGTTATCTGGTGAGAAGGTGGCTGGAATTCTGAAGATCTTAGAGGCTGGACGGGGTCGTTCATCCCAGTTACCCCAACCCTTTGGGAAGTGGAGGTGGGAGGATCGCTTGAGGCCAGGAGTTCAAGGCCTGCCTGGGCAACATAGCAAGACCCTGTCTCTACAACAAATTAGTAGAGCATGATGTCTTGTTCCTGTAATCCCAGCTACTTGGGCAGCCAAGGTGGGTGAATCACTTGAGCCCAGGAATTCAAGACCAGCCTGGGCAACATAGCAAGACCCCATCTCTACAAAAAAAATTAGCCGAGCATGATGTTGTGTTCCTATAATCCCAGCTACTAGGGCAGACAAGGAGGGTGAATCTCTTGAGCCAGGAGTTCAAGACTAGCCTGGGCACCATAGCAAGATCCTGTCTCTGCAAAAAATTTAAAAATTAGCCACGTATGCTTGTAGTCCCAGCTACTTGGAGGCTGAGGTAGGAGGATCACTTGAGCCTGGGAGGTCGAGGCTGCAGTGAGCTATGATATCTCAACCCTTTGGGAAGTGGAGGTGAGAGGATTGCTTGAGGCCAGGAGTTCAAGAACTGCCTGGCCAACATAGCAAGACCCCACCTCTACAAAAAAAAATTAGCCGAGCATGATGGCATGTTCCTATAATCCCAGCTGCTAGGGCAGTCAAGGTGGGTGACTCTCTTGAGCCCAGGAGTTCAAGACTAGCCTGGGCAAGATAGCAAGACCCTGTCTCTACAAAAAAATAAAAAATTAGCCAGGTATGCTTGTAGTCCCAGCTACTTGG
>NC_045456.1:22430814-22434225 GCF_002776525.5 Piliocolobus tephrosceles | reverse complement strand
CCAAGAGTTCAAGACTAGTCTGGGCAACATATCAAGTCCCTGTCTCTGCAAAAAATTTAAAAATTAGCCAGGTATGCTTGTAGTCCCAGCTACTTGGGAGGCTGAGGTAGGGGGATCACTTGAGCCCGGGAGGTCAAGCCTGCAGTGAGCTATGATATCTCAACCCTGTGGGAAGTGGAGGTAGGAGGATTGCTTGAGGCCAGGAGTTCAAGACCAGCCTGGGCAACATAGCAAAACCCCATCTTTACAACAAGTTAGTAGAGCCTCATGACCTGTTCCTATAATCCCAGCTACTTGGGCAGCCAAGGTGGGTGAATCGCTTGAGGCCAGGAGTTCAAGACTAGAGTCCCCGTGTCTACAACAAATTAGTAGAGCATGATGGCTGTTTCTATAACCCCAGCTACTTGGGCAGCCAAGGTGGGTGAACTGCTTGAGCCCAGGAGTTCAAGACTAGCCTGGGCAACATAGCTGGACCCCATCGCTACAAAAAACAAAACAAAACAAACAAACAAAAAAAAACCAGTGAGGCGTGATGGCGTGTTCCTGTAATCCCAACAATTGGGGAGCCCAAGGTAGGTGAACTACTTGAGCCCAGGAGTTTAAGACTAGCCTGGGCAAGATAGCAAGACCCTGTCTCTGCACAGAAGTTTAAAAATTAACCACGTGTGATGACACCGGCTTGTAGTCCTAGCTACTCGGGAGGCTGAGGTAGGGGGATCACTTGAGCCCAGGAGGTCGAGGCTGCAGTGAACTCTGGTGGTGCCTTGCAGTCCAGCCTGGTGACAGAGCGAGACTCTGTCTAAAAAAAATTAACATTCATGCACGATGGTTAGAAACCCAAAGGGGAGTGAAAACTCAGGATTGAGGCAAGTGACTCACACCCATGGAATCTGCAGCCACCCCCCAAAAGGAATCCCACATGGGCTGTGTCCTGTGGGAGCTCCAGGAGCAAGTGGCCCCCACGCCAGCTTCCTCATCCATCTGCGGCATTGGTTGTTGGGCATTTGAAATTGCAAGGTGTCCGCCTGCATTCCGTCACGTGCCACAGAAACAAAAGGAACAATCTCTCTCCCCTGATGGAAACTAACACCTGGTAAGGGGCCCGGAATGATTGTGAGGAGATGATGGGCCTAGAGAGGGCTCCAGGATCAGGCAGCCGCCGCCGGGAATGAGCCGGTCAGCAGGCATCTACCATCATTGCTCCCCGAGGCAAGGGTTCCCCGGCTGCCCTCAGCTCCGTCCAGCCTCACGGCGTGGCTCTGAGGCCACTCTGTGCTGGAATCAGCTGGACGGAAGGCGGCTGGCCGGAGAGGGCCATGGCTGGATGGGCACTTGTTAGCCTATGGCCCTGGCCTGGGTTCAGGGAGGGTGTGAGCAGGGGGCAGGAGGAGGGTGAGGGGGAAGACACAGCGGGAGGAGGAGGAGTGGGTGAAGGGAGTCAGGCTGGGGGAAGAAGAGGATGGCGGAGGAGGAGATGGAGATGGAGAAGTTAGAGGAAGAGGACGAGGTGGAGGAGACTGAGGAGGAGGAGAAGGTGGAGGACAAGGGGCAGCAGATGGAGGAGGAGACGGAGGACGAGGAGATGGAGGAGGAGGAGATGGAGAAGTTAGACGAGGAGATGGAGATAGAGAAGTTAGAGGAGGAGGAGACGGAGGACGAGGAGATGGAGGAGGAGGAGATGGAGAAGATGGAGGACGAGGAGGAGGAGGAGACGGAGGAGATGGAAGAGGAGGAGGAGGAGATGCAGGAAGAAAAGATGGAGGAGGAGAGGACGGAGGAGACTGGGGATAAATTCCCCCGTGGCAGCAAGGAGATTTTCCTGCTGGAAGCCGTGCTCAGCTCTGGGAGTGGTGATCACCACCACGTGTTACTTTGTATGACAAACATGCCTCAGAAAAAAAAAAAAACAAACAAACAAACAAAAAAAAAGATACAGGAATGTGGTTTCCACACAATATTTTAAAATACCACCGTCAGGAATTAATCACATAGAAACACATATTGTTTTTTGGATTTAAACAACTTTGAAAATGTCACATAATGTTGCTTTTCTGTATGGTGTTTTATTCCTTTTAAAGGAATTATTAGAATATTCTAATTCTAACCCTTTTAAAGGGTCATTCTAATGAGGTTTTGAGAGAGAGAAGTTGCATAAATGTCATATCAAGGTATTATAAGTAGCTACATTTAAAATGACAAAGCTGTGATCAGAAATGTGAAGTCTGATCCACACGAACAGGAACTCTCAAAGGGCAGGAAATGCAACCACTGGTGAGTACCTGATTGAAATGCAAAATTGACCATCGCAATTTAAACGACAGTTCTAATAAAAAGATATCCTAAGCCAATTTAAACCAAAATTTCCAAAATATCCAAAAATACACTTTTTAAAATGATCAGAAATGAAAAAAGTGGGAGTAAAAGAAAGCAACTCAGCTAATCTCCTTGGAAAGTGAATTTGGTATCTGTGATTTGAAGTATGATCCATGGTCTGTGATGCTCACCTCCTGTGGATGGAGCTGGTCCATGGTCTGTGATGCTCACCTGGTGTGGATGGAGCTGATCCATGGTCCGTGATACTCACCTGGTGTGGATGGAGCTGATCCATGGTCTGTGATGCTCACCTGGTGTGGATGGAGCTGATCCATGGTCCGTGATACTCACGTGGTGTGGATGGAGCTGATCCATGGTCCGTGATGCTCACCTGGTGTGGGTGGAGCTGATCCATGGTCCGTGATACTCACCTGGTGTGGATGGAGCTGATCCATGGTCCGTGTTACTCACCTGGTGTGGATGGAGCTGATCCATGGTCCATGATACTCACCTGGTGTGGATGAGGCAGGGTCATGGTCTGTGATACTCACGTGGTGTGGATGGAGCTGATCCATGGTCTGTGATGCTCACCTGGTGTGGATGGGGAAGGGCCATGGTCCGTGATACTCACCTGGTGTGGATGGAGCTGATCCATGGTCTGTGATACTCACCTGGTGTGGATGGAGCTGATCCATGGTCTGTGATGCTCACCTGGTGTGGATGGGGAAGGGCCATGGTCCGTGATACTCACCTGGTGTGGATGGAGCTAATCCATGGTCTGTGATGCTCACCTGGTGTGGGTGGAGCTGATCCATGGTCCGTGACCCTCACCTGGTGTGGATGGAGCTGATCCATGGTCCGTGATGCTCACCTGGTGTGGGTGGAGCTGATCCATGGTCTGTGATGCTTACCTGGTGTGGATGGAGCTGATCCAAGGTCTGTGATGCTCACCTGGTGTGGATGGGGAAGGGCCATGGTCCATGACCCTCACCTGGTGTGGATGGAGCTGATCCATGGTCTGTGATGCTCACCTGGTGTGGATGGGGCAGGGCCATGGTCCGTGATACTCACCTGGTGTGGATGGAGCTGATCCATGGT
>NC_045456.1:22423138-22430804 GCF_002776525.5 Piliocolobus tephrosceles | reverse complement strand
CTCACCTGGTGTGGATGGAGCTGATCCATGGTCCGTGATACTCACCTGGTGTGGGTGGAGCTGATCCATGGTCCATGATACTCACCTGGTGTGGATGGGGCAGGGTCATGATCTGTGATACTCACGTGGTGTGGATGGAGCTGATTCATGCTCCGTGACCCTCACCTGGTGTGGATGGGGCAAGGCCATGGTCTGTGATGCTCACGTGGGTCCGGTGTGGGTACCACAAGGCCTATAATCTGAGGTTCACCAGGATTAGCTCTCGCTGCTGCTGAAACAGGGACTCACAGGCATGTCTGCCGCAGAGCTGTCCCTGGGTTACTTAAGGACTGTGACCACTGACCCGTGGAGCTGAGAGCACTTACCTGGTGTGGAGAAAGTGGGTTTTATACATGCATTCTGTGAAAATACGTTTATATCAGAATTAGGAACTAAACGTTATAATTAAACATATCTCTCCAATTAAGTTCTGAACCAGCTAATTGCGTGAGTCCACATAAACTTGTTTTTAAAAATAACAGTAGTCCATTTCACCTTAGAGAAACAAAATTACCTCTTTTGCCACTAAGCAGATACACAGATTATACCCATTAGCTTTTCATTTTTCTATTTTTACATAATGGAAATGCCTGAAAAATTGAGGGTGAAAAAAGCCTCGAGGCCTGAGGTTGGGCTTGAAATTAAGTGTGTTCTGGTCATTGTCACCAATTTTTTCTTAAATTACAAGGTGCGATTTCACATAAACATGAGTGTTAACGTCCAATTCCCCTTGTGGGCTCATCGGTAACTGCTACGTCTGCTTCACAGCCCACAAACCCAGGGCCAGGCTGGGCTCAGGATTAAATCACGACTCTCCTATTTGTTTGTATGTGTACCTGGCAATCTTTAAAAAATAAAATACAGTCACTCTGTGCCTAAGCTTCCTCATTAGAAAAGTGAAAAGAAAGGCAAGCTGTTCCTCCAAAGATGCTTTTAAGAATTAGGCCAGGAGCGGTGGCTCACAGCTGTCATCCCAGCAATTTTGGAGGCCGACGCTGGGGGATCATTTCAGGTTAGGAGTTCGAGACCAGCCTGGCCAACATGGTGAGACCACGTCTCTACTAAAAATACAACAAAATTAGCTGGGCGTGGTGGCACAGGCCTGTAATCCCAGCTACTTGGGAGACTGAGGCGGAAGAATCGCTTGAACCCAGCAATCAGAGGTTGCAGTGAGCCGAGATCTCACCACTGCACTCCAGCCTGGGTGACGGAGCAAGACTCTGTCACAAAAAAAAAAAAAAGAATTACATCCACCCATCCACTAAAACTACTCAAAACATGTCTGCACACGCTACCTCCTCGACACACATCACATATTATTTTGATCGGATATTACGATTAATCTACTACACATCACACATTATTCTTTTGATCTGGTATTAGGATTAATTTACTAAGTATTGTGATAATTTACTAAGTAAAGTCCACGTTGAAATAGGAACCATTTTTCCTACAGGAGCTCACGCTATAGTGACTTCGGTAGAAGATGTTTGCACCGTGAGCTATATCCTCCTGTAGAGCTATATCCTCCTGTAGAGCTATATCCTCCTGTAAAGCTATACCCTCCTGTAGGGCTATATCCTCCTGTAGAGCTATATCCTCCTGTAGAGCTATACCCTCCTGTAAAGCTATACCCTCCTGTAGAGTTATACCCTCCTGTAGAGCTATATCCTCCTGTGTCGATGCTTCTCACAGGCTCTACAAGGAACACTTTTCGAGTCCACACTATAGAGACTTACATAGACGTTTGCACACTGAGGTATATCCTCCTGTACAGCTATATCCTCCTGTACAGCTATATCTTCCCGTATCGATGCTTCTCGCAGACTCTACAATGGACATTTTTCCAGCTCACGCTACAGTGACTTACATAGATGTTTGCACACTGAGGTATATCCTCCTATAGAGCTATATCCTCCTGTAGAGCTATATCCTCCTGTAGAGCTATATCCTCCTTTATCGACGCTTCTCAAAGCCTCGACAATGAACGTTTTTCGAGCTCACGCTGTAGTGACTTACATAGATGTTTGCACAGTGAGGTATATCCTCCTGTAAAGCTATATCCTCCTGTGTCGATGCTTCTCGCAGGCTCTTCAACGGACATTTTTGAGCTCACACTATAGTGATTTACATAGACGACGTTTGCACACTGAGGTATATCCTACTGTAGACCTACATCCTCCTGTATCGATGCTTCTCGCAGGCTCTAGAAGGAAAATTTTCGAGTTCACGCTGTAGTGACTTACATAGATGTTTGCACGTGGAGACATATCCTCCTGTAGAGCTGTATCCTCCTGTATCGATGCTTCTCGCAGGCTCTACAACGGACCTTTTTCAAGTTCACGCTATAGTGACTTACATACATGTTTGCACAGTGTGGTATATCCTCCTGTAGAGCTCTATCCACAGATATGAATATAAATTAAGTAAACTTAAATGTAGATATATGTAGACATAGATGTAGAGACAGTACTAAAGTATACTTACATATAGATATATGAAGACGCAGATAGATATAATATGTCTGTATATATAGACAATACTTTTACATACATAGAAATAAATAGGTATAATATATAGATAAACATACAGATATATGTATGCCAGACATATACACATTCATAACTGGGACAGCATAAAATGGGACTGGAAATTCTTTTCCTGCAACATAGACATTCAAAGAACACTTTCAGTGACCAGGCATGGTGGCTCATGCCTGTCATCCCAGCATTTTGGGAGGCCAGGGTGGGAGGCTCACGTGAGGTCAGGAGTTCGAGACCAGCCTGGCCAACATGGCAAAACCCCGTCTGTACTAAAAACACAAAAAATTAGCTGGGTGTGGTGGAGAGCGCTTGTAATTCCAGATCACCGGCAGGCTGAGGCTGGAGAATGGCTTGAACCCGGGAGGCGGAGCTTGCAGTCAACCGAGATGGCACCACCATACTCCAGCCTGGGCCACAGAGGGAGACTCTGTCTCAGAAAAAAATAAAATAAAATAAACATTACAAAAATGAAAACACGCTTTTGGGAAACATGTTGATGATTTTAAAATACCACATGTTGGGACCAGATTCTTAAATGTTGCAGAACTGCACTGTTCCCTTACCTTTTTTTTGAGACCCCCACCTGCCTTCTCCACCCACGTTTTCTGATAAAACTCCAAAAATCACTCCAGGGGAAGGTTGGCCCCGACTGATTTATCTGGGCCAAGGTGAAGGGCTTTCTGAAAAATGGGCTGTGATGAGGGACCTCAGAGCCTGCTCACAAAAACACGCAAACAGAACCTCGGTTCTCTCTCTCGTGCAGAACCAGTCTGTGTCATCCGTTTGAATTTTCCTAAAATTCATTGGTAAATATCCACAAGGAAAAGAACACAAAAGTGGCCCGGCTGCTGCGGCCCAGAGGGTGGCATAAGAAAGGTCATCCCAGTCACGTGGTCGGGACGTTCCAAGCTCTGGGGCTCAGGAAACGGGTGGTGAATTGGCAGGTGCTCGAGAGCGTCACAGATTTCGTTGTCAAAGACCAATAGTGGATTGTAGGTGGGCACCTGTGAGGCTAGGCCTGGGAAACAAACCTTGTCTGCTGTTTGGGTTAGGGTTAGTAACTCTCTCTTCAAATCCCAAATTGAGAGAGAGAGAGAGAGAGGAGACAGAAGGAGAGAGAGAGAGAGAAGAGACAAGAAGGAGAGAGATAGAGACAAAGAAAGAGAGAAAGAGAGACAGAGAAAGAGAGACAGAGAAAGAGAGAAACAGAGAGAAAGATAAAGAGACAGAAAGAGAGAGACACAGAGAGAGAGAGAACAAGGAGACGGATAGAGACAGAGAAAGAGAGAGACAGAGAGACAAAGAGAGAAACAGAGAGAAAGAGAGACAAATAAAGAGACAGAAAGAGAGAGAGAAAGAGAGATAGAGAGAGATAGGGAGGGAGAGAGACACAGAGAGAGGGAGGGAGAAATAGAAAGAGAGGGAGAGAGAGAGAAAGGAAGAAGGAGAGAGAGACAGAGAGGGAAGGAGAGAAACAAAGAGGGAGAAAGAGACACAGTGAAGCCGGGCGCGGTGGCTCAAGCCTGTCACCCCAGCACTTTGGGAGGCCGAGGCGGGCGGATCACGAGGTCAGGAGATCGAGACCATCCTGGCTAACACGGTGAAACCCCGTCTCTACTAAAAATACAAAAACTAGCCGGGCGAGGTGGCGGCGCCTGTAGTCCCAGCTACTCGGGAGGCTGAGGCAGGAGAATGGCGTGAACCCGGGAGGCGGAGCTTGCAGTGAGCTGAGATCCGGCCACTGCACTCCAGCCTGGGCCACAGAGCGAGACTCCGCCTCAAAAAAAAAAGGGACACAGTGAGAGAGAAAGAGAGAGGGAAAGAGAGGGAGGGAGAGGGAGGGAGAAAGAAAGAGACAAACCGAGACAGGGAGAGAGAGAAAGAGGGAGAGAGGGAGGGAGGGAAGAAGAGAGAGACAAAGAGAGAAAGGAAGGAAGAGAGAGACGGAGAGACAGGTGACAGGCCTGGCGTGGATGTCAGCCACATCCCACGGTATCTGAGTGTGGTTGCGCGTGTTCCAGCCGTTCACTCCTCCGCCTCTGACTGCAAACGTGTGTGTGCATCTGTGTGTGTTTCTGGTGTCACCCACTCATCCTCATCCCCGCGTAGGGAGCTGTGTGTCGGGGTGTGTGGTTTTCTGTGTCAGCGACATCTTGGATGATCGGTTTGCGTGATAATTACATGAGCGACATCTGGAAGTTAGTGGCAGACAGGTGCTGGTGGATCCCGCTAGGCGAGCCCTGTGACGTGAGGATCTGTCCACGACCTCCCATTCATTCCTTCACTCCTTCATTCATTCAGATGCCAACACAGCCCTACTCCAGTCCAAGAGCCACGGTGAGCTGCAAAGCACCAGTCCCCTTCCCCGAGGGACTTGTAGGACCGTAACAAATACACACGTTCCGGCCAGGCGCGGTGGCTCACACCTGTCATCCCAGCACTTTGGGAGCCCGAGGCAGGTGCATCCCTTGAGGTCAGGAGTTCAAGACCAGCCTGGTCAACATGGTGAAACCACGTCTCTACTAAAAATACAAAACTTAGCCGGGCGTGGTGGTGGGCAGCCGTCATCCCAGCTACTCGGGAGGCTGAGGCAGGAGAATCGCTTGAACCTGGGAGGCGGAGGTTGCAATAAGCTGAGATTTTAGTCTCTCCGCCCCATTCCTTCCCCATGATGGCAAATCTGACTTCAGGGCTGTTCACCGAGGCTTGGGTTTAACTATCCAGTGAGTTCCCCTTGTCCGCTGCCTAGACAGAGCCGATCTACGAAGACAGGAGAATTGCAATAGAGGAAATGTAATTCACGCAGAGCTGACTGTCAAGGACATGAGAGTTTTAATCTGACACGATCTCGGCTCACAGCAACCTCCACCTCCCGGGTTCAAGCGATTCTCCTGCCTCAGCCTCCTGAGTACCTGGGAGGACAGGCACCTGCCACCACACCCGGCTAACTTTTGTATTTTCAGTAGAGACGGGATTTCACCATGTTGGCCAGGTTTATACAAGATCCAATGAGCCAGTTTATCCATCCGCTGATCAGCACACAGTCTCCAAAATATCTCCAGCACTAATCCTAGGAGCAGTTTAGGGAGGGCCAGAATCTTGCAGCCTCCATCTACATGACTCCGAAACCATAATTTCTAATCTTGTGGGTAATTTTAGTCCTACAAAGGCAATCTACTGCCCAGGCACGAAGGAGGTCAGCTTTGGGAAAGGGCTGTTAACTTTTGTTATCTGTTTTCTCTTTTTTTTTTTGAGACAGGGTCTCGTTCTGTCACCCAGGCTGGAGTGCAGTGGTATGATCCTGGCTCACTGCAACCTCCACCCCCTGGGTTCAAGTGATTCTCCTGCCTCAGCCTCCAGAGTAGCTGGGATGACAGGTGCCCGCCACCACGCCTGGCTAATTTTTGTACTTTTAGTAGAGATGGGGTTTCACCATGTTGGCCAGGCTGGTCTCGAACTCCTGACCTCAGGTGATCCACCCACCTCAGCTTCCTAAAGCGCTGGGATGACAGGTGTGAGCCACCATGCATGGCCCGTCAAATGTCATGATTCTATGAGAAGGACATTTTTTTTTTTTTCAAGATGGATTTTGGGTCTTGTTGCCCAGGCTGCAGTACAGTGGTGCAATCTCGGCTCACCGCAACCTCTGCCTCCCAGGTTCAAACGATTCTCCTGCCTCAGCCTCCTGAGTAGCTGGGATTACAGGCCCCTGCCACCACACCCAGCTGATTTTTGTATTTTTAGCAGAGACGGGGTATCAGCATGTTGACCAGGCTGGTCTCGAACTCCTGACCTCAGGTGATCCACCCGCCTCAGCCTCCCAAAGTGCTGGGATGACAGGCGTGAGACACCGCGCCTGGCCAGTGAATGCTAAGATTCTATGAGAAATATTTTTTAAAAGTTGAATGACCTTTGATAAGATGTTTCCTTAGGACCTCTTTCCAGAAAAAGTAACTTCAGGACAAAGCAGTGGGCAGCTGGTTTGAGGGCTGGGAAGGGGGAAGGGGCACGAGCAGCATATTCCAAATGAGTTGTTTACAAAACCTCGTCTTTCCTGTTGAAGAAACGCCGGGCGAATGGCAGCTTCGGGTTTGTGCAAATTAAGGCGTCAGTAACTTTTGTTTATACAATTTGTTGAATAAATAGGATTGACTGCGTTGAATAAATGAGTCAACATAAGCTTTGAAAACAGTGTCTTAAGGCACCCTGTTAGTGTGTATTTGCATAAGTGGTTAAGCTGTGAAAGGCAGTGCTGGCAGGCCGCAAGTCTTAGGAAAAAAAAAAAACAAAACCAGAAGCAGCCAGGGAGCCCAGCTGTTTTCCAATCGTGCCCCCAAGGAGGCTCCAGAAAAATCTGTCGTTGGGTTCAATCCGTGAAGACACAAGCTTCCGAGAAGTTCGTGCACGGTTCGTATGCACATTATGGATTGAGGGGCTAATCAGATTGCGTCCAACTGTAGATTTCTCCAGAAACAGCCAAGAGCACCCAGGTTTAGTTAGAGAATGCGGCTGAGCTCTTTGTTTTAGAGCCCAGAAAAGATGCCACTTCCCCCAAATGTTGGAAATAAACACGGCCTGGCGCGGTGGCTCACGCCTGTCATCCCAGCACTTTGGGAGGCCGAGGCAGGTGGATCGCTTGAGGTCAGGAGTTTGAGACCAGCCTGGGCAACATGGTGAAATCCCCATCTCTACTAGTAATACAAAAATTGGCTGAGTGTGGTGGTGGGAACCTGTAGTCCCAGCTACTCTGGAGGCTGAGGCAGGAGAATGGCTTGAACCCGGGAGGCGGAGGTTGCAGAGAGCCAAGACCGCACTACTGCACTCCAGCCTGGGTAACAAAGAAAGAAATCTGTGTCAAAAAAAGAAAGGAAAGGGAAGGAAGAGAAGGGGGAAGGGGGAAGAGGGAGGGAGGGAGGGAGGAAGGAAGGAAAAAGAGAGAGAAAGAAAGAAAAACAGAAAGAAGAAAGAAAGAGGGAGGGAAAGGGGGAAGGGGAAAGGGGAAAGGAAGGAAGGAAGGAAGGAAGGAAGGAAGGAAGGAAGAAAGAAAGAAAGAAAGAAAGAAAGAAAGAAAGAAAGAAAGAAAG
>NC_045456.1:22419460-22423128 GCF_002776525.5 Piliocolobus tephrosceles | reverse complement strand
AAAGAAAGAAAGAAAGAAAGAAAGAAAGAAAGAAAGAAAGAAAGAAAAGGAAAGAAAAGAAAAATAAAGAAAAGAAAGGGGAGCAGCATTTGTTTTTAGAGATCGGGTCCTGCTACATCACCCAGGCTGGAGTCCCATCGTAAGCTCACTGCAGCCTCGACCTCCTGGGCTCAAAAGGATCCTCCTGCTTCAGCCTCCGGAGCAGCTGTGACTACAGGTGCTTGTAGCACCACACCCGGCTACGTTTTTGATTTTTTGTAGAGAGAGGGTGTTGCTATGTGGTCCAGGCTGGTCTCCAACTGCTGAACTGAAATGATCCTCCCGTTTCAGCCTCTCCTGAGTAGCTGGGACTGCAGGCACACACCTCCACAGACAGCTAAGTTTCTGGTTTTGTTTTCGAGACCGTGTCGCGCTCTGTCACCCGGGCTCAAGTGGAGTGCCGTCATCCCCAGTCGCTGCAACTGCTGACCTGTCCCGGAGCGAGGACCGAGGGGGACGGTGGTGGCCTAGGAGGACCCTGGGAGACCTGGGGAGCTTTCTGTGGGTCCAGAAAGGAAGGAAGGAAAGAAGGAAGGAAGGGAGAAAGAAAGAAAAAAGAAGGAAGGAAGGAAGGAAGGAAGGAAGGAAGGAAGGAAGGAAGGAAAGAAGGAAGGAAGGAAAGAAGGAAGGAAGGAAAGAAGGAAGGAAGGGGAAAAAGAAACAGAGAAAGAAAGAGAAAGAAGACAAGAAGGAAGGAAAAGAAGAAGAAGGAAAGAAAGAAAAGAAAAAGGAAGAGACAAAGAAAAAAAAGAAAGAAAGGAAAGAAGAAATAAAAGGGGCATGATCTCAGCTCACTGCAACCTCTGCCTCCCGCGGTCAAGCGATTCTCATGCCCCAGCCTCCTGGGTAGCTGGGATTACAGGCACCTGCCTCCACACCCAGCTCATTTTTGTGCTTTTAGTAGAGATGGGTTTTCACCATGTTGTCCAGGCTGGTCTCAAACTCAAGTCCACCCACCTCGGCCTCCCAAAGTGTGGGATGACAGGCGTGAGCCTCTGTGCCTGGCCTGTATGTTGATTTTAATGGTGCTCGGTTGTGTCTGAATTTCAAAGGGAACAGGGTATAAGCTAGCATGTCCAACTCTGACTTCCCATGATGTCTCAAACTAGGTTTTAAGATAACTTTGGAATCACCTTGACTGAGTGGAGAGTCCGTCCGTCTGTTGGAGGGCTTAGAATTTTATTTTTGGGGGCCGGGCGTGGTGGCTCACGCCTTTGATCCCGGCACTTTGGGAGGCCGAGGCGGGTGGATCACCTGAGGTTGGGAGTTTGAGACCAGCCTGACCAACATGGAGAAACCCCATCTCTACTAAAAATACAACACGAGCCGCGTGCAGTGGTGCACACCTGCCATCCCAGCGACTCGGGAGGCTGAGGCAGGAGAATGGATTAGAACCGGGCAGGTGGAGGTTGCGGTGAGCCGAGATCAAGCCATTGCGCTCCAGCCTGGGCAATGAGAGTGAAATTCTGTCTTAAAAAAAACAAAAAAAGGGGGGCCGGGGGCGGTGGCTCAAGCCTGTCATCCCAGCACTTTGGGAGGCCGAGACGGGCGGATCACGAGGTCAGGAGATCGAGACCATCCTGGCTAACACGGTGAAACCCCGTCTCTACTAAAAATAAAAAAAACTAGCCGGGCGAGGTGGCGGGCGCCTGTAGTCCCAGCTACTCGGGAGGCTGAGGCAGGAGAATGGCGTGAACCCGGGAGGCGGAGCTTGCAGTGAGCTGAGATCCGGCCACTGCACTCCAGCCTGGGTGACAGAGCGAGACTGTCTCAAAAACAAAACAAAACAAAACAAATAACAAAAAAAGAATTTTATTTTTGGTGCAGAAGGGTATCCGTTTCAGAGCCCCTGTGTGCCTCAGACAAGAGCTTTGGAGGGGACTTAGACCTCCCAGACGAGAGGGCTTTTCCTGTTCCATTGGGAATGGCATTTCCGGGGGAGGCTGCCCGGTGCTGGGGATGTCTGTGGTGGGTACCGTGTGGACACTGTCTGTGGTGTATCCGTTGTGTTTGAGCTAGAATGTTTCCTCCTGGTAGGAGTGGATCACAGACACCCAGAACGTGGCCCAGCTCCCCAAGATGGCAGGTGCAGAGCCAGAAAGTGGCCCTGAGGACTCCCTGGTGGTCCAGTTGGCCAAGACGGAAGCCGAGGCACCCAGGACGCTGGACCCACAGACCGAGGAGAGAGAGGCCTCTGGGAGATCCCTCCAGCTTCCCCACCAGCCGCCCCTGCAAGGGGGTGATGTGGTCACTCTTGGGGGCTTTACCTTCGTGATGAACGACAGCTCCTATGTGGTGTTATGATGGACAGACGACTCTCTAAGTCAACGTCAGGCTCCACGTTGACGTTGAAAGACCGACGGGAGTAAGGCCGGGCGCGGTGGCTCAAGCCTGTCATCCCAGCACTGTGGGAGGCCGAGGCGGGCGGATCACGACGTCAGGAGATCGAGACCACCCTGGCTAACCCGGTGAAACCCCGTCTCTACTAAAAATACAAAAAACTAGCCGGGCGAGGTGGCGGGTGCCTGTAGTCCCAGCTACTCGGGAGGCTGAGGCAGGAGAATGGCGTGAACCCGGGAGGCGGAGCTTGCAGTGAGCTGACATCCGGCCACTGCACTCCAGCCCGGGCGACAGAGCGACACTCTGTCAAAAAAAAAAAAAAAAGACCGAGGGGAGGGTCCTGGGGACTCCACAGCACCATGGACGGAGATGGTCCCCCTCCAGGGATGGTAGGGCTAGGAGCCTCTGAAGACCCAGCTTAACCGTCTAAGGAAGGCACTCTTATGCTCAGTTTCCCCCACGTGGGTCTCTCTGTTCAAAGGCTTGATGGCAGATGGGAGCCAATGGCTGCAGAACATGGTCTCCCAGTTCCCTTTTGTGCCTGAACGTTGCGACATAAACCCCAAGGCCGGACGTCCAAAATGCTATAAGACCATCTTCCCCACTCCGGAACCCCCAGTTCCGTCCATGTTCCATTTCCATAGGACTGGATTCTCTGAGGATTTTTTGTTTGTTTGTTTGGAGACGGAGTCTCACTCTGTCGCCCAGGCTGGAGTGCAGTGGCGGGATCTCGGCTCGCTGCAACCTCTGTCCCCCGAGTTCAAGTGATTCTCCCGCCTCAGCCTCCTGGGTACCTGGGACTACAGGTGCCCACCACCAGGCTCGGCTAATTTTTGTATTTTTAGTAGAGACGGGGTTTCACCACGTTGGCCAGGCTGGTCTTGATCTCCTGACCTCAGGTGATCCACCCGCCTTGAACTCCCAGAGTGCTGGGATGACAGGCGTGAGCCACCACGCCCGGCTTTTTTTTTTTTTTGAGACAGAGTCTCGCTCTGTCGCCCAGGCTGGAGTGCAGTGGCAGGGTCTTGGCTCACTGCAACCTCCATCTCCCGGGTTCAAGCAATCCTCCTGCTTTAGCCTCCTGAGTAGCTGAGACTACAGTCATGCACCACTGCACCTGGCTTATTTTTGCATTTTTAGTAGAGACAGGGTTTCACCACGTTGGCCAGGCTGGTCTCGAATTCCTGACCTCAGGTGATCCACCCGCCACAGTCTCCCAAAGTGCTGGCATGACAGGCGTGAGCCACCCGATCCGGCTTTCAGAGGATTTTCTTATTTTTTTTTTCAAT
>NC_045456.1:22399084-22404460 GCF_002776525.5 Piliocolobus tephrosceles | reverse complement strand
GAAGGAAAAGAAAGAAAGAAAGAAAGAAAGAAAGAAAGAAAGAAAGAAAGAAAGAAAGAAAGAAAGAAAGAAAGAAAGAAAGAAAGAAAGAAAGAAAGAAAGAAAAAAGAAGGAAGGGAAGAAAGAGGTTTAAACCATACGGTCTGACGGTAACTATAGCTGTTAATACTTAAATTGGCTATTAGGTAATAAAAATAAACATTTTCCGTCCTCTCTCTCTTTAAGCATCTCGGTGACTTTTTTTTTTTCTTTTCTGGGTCCAATCTTGCATTTATTTCTTCCGCGTGCGAGAATGAGGGCATCTGGTATGATTTTTCATTTTCATTTTTGCCTAATAACATTTTCTTCTCAGATTTCGTCGGAGGCCTGGATAAAAGTCCTCCTGCTTTATAATTTAGCTTTTATTACTTCCTTTACCATTTTTCCCACGTGGGCACTGGGACTTTCTTTCTTTCTCTCCTTCTTTCTTTCTCTGTTTCTTTCTTTCTCTCTTTCTTTCTTCTTTCTTCTTTCTTTCTTCCTTCTTTATTCTTTTCTTTCTCTTTCTTTCTTTCTTTGTTTCTTCGTTTCTTCTTTCTTCCTTATTTATTCCTTTCTTTCTTTTCCCTCTTTCTTTCTTTCTTCCTTCTTTATTCCTTTCTTCTTTCTTGCTTCTTTCTTTGTTCTTTATTCTTCTTTCTTTTTTCTTTCTTTATTTCATTTTTTCTTTTTTCTTTGTTTTTTCTTTCTTTTCTCTTTTTTCTTTCTTCTTTCTTTTCTTCTTTTTTCTTTCTTGTTTCCTTCTTTCTCTCTTTCTCTGTCTTTTTTTCTTTCTTCTTTCTTTCTTCCTTCCTTCTTTCTTTCCTTCCTTTCTTTTTTTTTTTCTAATTTGGTCCTGATTCTCTCCTCAATCCTTATTTCCTGCATGCTAAGACATTTTTCTAACCTGGTTTTAAAAAAAGTAAATAAATACTGTTTTGTTTATTTCTTTACACAGGTAAATTTATCCATAGAGACTTCTTGGCACATAGTTTTCTCCCGAAGATGAGGGCTGGGTGACCGGTAAGAAGAGATGTTGAAAGATGAAGGACAGAGAGGTACATGGAAATGATTTGTCTTTACCTTCAAGGAAAAGGGAGGAGGAAGATAACAATTACAAATGAATACGGTTGCTTTTGGAGATGCAAAAGTTTTGTTCATAGTCAGTTATAATATGACCACTTACATGAAGTTTCAACAATAATTTTTTTTTCTTTTTTTTCAGACAGAGTCTCACTCTGTCACCCAGGCTGGAGTGCAGTGGCACGATCTTGGCCCACTGCAAGCTCCACCTCCCGGGTTCAAGCGAATCTCTTGCCTCAGCCTCCAGAGTAGCTGGGGTTATAGGCTCCTGTCACCACACTTGGCTAATTTTTGTATTTTTAGTAGAGACGGGGTTTCACCATGTTGGCCAGGCTGGTCTCAAACTCCTGCCCTCAGGTGATCCGCCTCCCTCAGCCTCAAAGTGTCTCTCTTATCTACACTCTTATGCCAGGGACATTGGGTTTTTGGTGCGTTTTGACATTTTACAGTTTTTGTACATGGACTCTCAGAACTGCAGGAAATTCATGTGCTGAAGGGGTTGGATCCTTGGATAGGGGAGAATAGTCTTGTTCTTTTAATTTCAGTATAAGAAATGTGGTCCTCTAGGTCTCAAAGCCTCACAGACAGTGGGAGCATTTGGATACACAGGAACTGCCGGCCTCCGCAGTAGTGTGTGCTGGCTAACCAGAAACTGGATCTGTGTTCCAGGGACGCCCTCTGCTGGAAAAATCTACAGCTTCTCTTTCTTGCTTTGAGAATCTCTGTATCTTTTTTTTCTTTTTTGAGACAGAGTCTCGCTCCGTTGCCCAGGCTGGAGTGCAGTGGCGCGATCTCAGCTCACAGCAACCTCCACCTCCCGGGTTCAAGCGATTCTCCTGCCTCAGCCTCCCGAGTAGCTGGAATTACAGGTGCACACCACCACGCCCGGCTGATTTTTGTATTTTTAGTAGAGACGGGGTTTCACCATGTTGGTCGGGCTGGTCTCGAACTCCTGACCTCAGGTGATCCACCCGCCTCGGCCTCCCGAAGTGCTGGGGTGACAGGCGTGAGCCACCGCGCCCAGCGAGAGTCTCCCTATCTTACAGGCTTTGGAAAAGATGGTTTCAAAGAATCCAGTAAGAGTTCTCTTCGGAGCTGATTCATGCTGAAATTTCACCTGCATTCAGGACGTGCTGAGCATAAAACAGGGGAAGTGTCAGGCACGTTGGTTGCAGGTCTATAAGGGGCTTGGGATGAAGGACGCCAGAAGCAGGAAGGTCTGCCTGCAGGGAAAACGCGTTGCTCAGAGATCACTCAAGCATGGCCAACATCCCCCACCTTCCCAAGACACCAAACCCCTTACCCCGTCTTCCCAATCCTCACCAACAAACCAGTGCAGACTATCTCAGTTTCCTATCGCTACTGCTGCGAGAACTATGAACTCAGTATCTTTTTTTTTTTTTTTGAGACAGAGTCTCGCTCTGTCACCCAGGCTGGAGTGCAGTGGCCGGATCCCAGCTCACTGCAAGCTCTGCCTCCCGGGTTCCCGCCATTCTCCTGCCTCAGCCTCCCGAGTAGCTGGGACTACAGGCGCCGCCACCTCGCCCGGCTAGTTTTTTGTATTTTTTTTAGTAGAGACGGGGTTTCACCGTGTTAGCCAGGATGGTCTCGATCTCCTGACCTCGTGATCCGCCTGTCTCGGCCTCCCAAAGTGCTGGGATTACAGGCTTGAGCCACCGCGCCCGGCCGAACTCAGTATCTTAAACAACAGTCATGAGCCAGGCACGGTGACTCACACCTGTCATCCCAGCACTTCGGGAGGCCGAGGCAGGTGGATCACTTGAGGTCAGGAGTTCGAGACCAGCCTGGCCAACATAGCGAAACCCTGTCTCTACTAAAAATACAAAAATTAGCCGGGTGTAGTGGTGTGCACCTGTAATCCCAGCTACTCAGGAGGCTGAGGCAGAAGAATCGCTTGAACCCGGGAAGGGGAGTTTGCAGTGAGCCGAGATCGTGCCGTTGCACTCCAGCCTGGGCAACAGAGCGAGACTCTGTCTTAAAAAAAAAAAAATTGGGGGGAAGAGGTTATGCGTGGACCTGTTTATTATCTATGTATCTATCTATCTATCTATCATCTGTCTTGTCTACCATCTATCGATATCTATCTACATGTATCTATCCATTATCTCCCGATCTGTCGTCCCACTCTATCTATCTATCCATCTCATCTATCTATATCTATCTATCCATCTATCTATGTGTCATATCTCCGTCTCCATCTATCATCCGTCTATCTACCTACCGGCCTCTCTACGTATCTATCCACTTAAATAAATTTGGCAGACTCTGCATCGAGCCCAGCTTCCTCTCGGTTCATCACTCCTATCGTAGTTACAGTGAGGCTCTGGTAGCTTTCTGGCTTTCCTTTGCCGCCCCGTCTTCCTCCAATCCCTGTCCAACTGTTCCATCAACTTCGCGAGAGGCTGGAACCTCCAGGACCTGAGCCGTTTCACGTGTGCACACACGTGTACATGTCTCTGTGTCGACCAAGACGCTTACGCTTGATGGAAGCAGCTCTGTGCCAAGCACAGGAGCCGACACAACCCAAAGGAGACCCACGCTCCCCTCCAGAACCAAGCAGGGTCTTTTTGAGGATGGCCCAGGCATCCCCAGATCACCCCGGAATTTAAAGAGTATAAACCAAGCAAGTGGATGAGGCCGGGCACGGTGGCTCACGCCTGTCATCCCAGCACTTTGGGAGGCTGAAGCCGGTGGATCACCTGAGGTCAGGAGTTCGAGACCAGCCTGACCAACATAGTGAAACCCCGTCTCTAATGAAAACACAAAAAATTAGCCAAGCGTGGTGGCGGGCACCTGTCATCCCAGCTACTCAGGAGGCTGAGGCTGCAGAATTGCTTGAATCTGGGAGGCAGAGGTTGCGGTGAGCCGAGATCATGCCACTGCACTGCAGCCTGGTGACAGAGCAAGACTCCATCTCAAAAAAAAAAAAAAAAGAAAAAGAAAAAGCAAGTCAAGATGATTCTGGGGACAGCAGGATTGTGACACTTTCCTCTGCCCAGCCTCTGTAGCAAAAGACAAACAGTTGAGTTGCAAGAAGTTGCACCAGAATGCCAGCCCTGAAAGCCAACGGCAATGATTCCTGCCTGGGTGGGAAACTCTTTCTCAGCAACGTGGGGTTAGCCCTGAACGGCAGGAGCCGGCAGAAAGAGAATTCTTTGCTCTGATTTCGATCACGTTTATGAGCTTTCGTCGATTTAATGTTCTAGGTTGGAGGTTGGGGGGAGTAGGTTGTGGTTTAATTTCCTTTCCTTTTGTGCATTTGTAATTAAAAATCCAGAGTGAGCCAAAGGACAGAGGAAAAAAATCTAATACAGTCAGGGGAAGGCGAGCTGCTTTTTTGGACTGTTTTTGTTTTTGATTTTTCTTTTCTGGGATGTATCCACTTAAGTGATACGACCCCTTAACAAATAGCCAAAGAGACCCCATCTTCTCTGCAAATGCAGGGGGCCCTCCAGCCTCCACACGCACACACATGGTCAGCACACGCCGGAGACAATTGGAAACAGAGCTCTACACTTAGGAGCCTCGTCTCTCTCTCTGATGTATGACCTCCATGTATTTAAAATTTTAACCAATGGAGAAAACACACACACACACACACACACACACGAGTTCTGATCTCAAATTACATATCATATGTGAGCCTTCACGTTTTAAAAGATGATAAAAATGTCAGTAATATCATACACACCAAACACTCCAAAGATCCCCCACCCTCTAACTAGTCTACAAGGCTCAGGTTCTCTGAAAACAATGGCACACGCAGAAACCAGGCTGCTGTGGAAAAGACCAGTTCTCAAGATGGCAGCACACACAGAGGCCTTTGTTGAAAGGAGCATGAAAGACAGGCTTGGGCAAGGTCTCAGGAGACCTTCTCACAGACCGTGATGACACACAGACGCGAAACTGCTGTGATGACTTTGCGTTCATCGGGAGTGCGTTGTGGTTACATTTATTTAAATCTATGGGAAGTGGATAGATAGGGAGATAGGCAGGTAGGTAGATAGACAGATGATAAGCAGAGAGAGAGAGATGACTGATACATAGATGGATAGATAGATAGACACATAGATACATAGATAGATTCAGAGATGATAGACAGAGACAGACAGGGACATGATAGATAGATAGATAGATAGATAGATAGATAGATAGATAGATAGACAAACAAATGGAGATAGATGATAGATGATAGATAGAGATGATAGATAGATGGTAGATAGATATATAGATAGATATAGATAGATGATAGAT
>NC_045456.1:22396683-22399074 GCF_002776525.5 Piliocolobus tephrosceles | reverse complement strand
AGATAGATAGATAGATAGATAGATAGATAGATAGATAGATAGATAGAGATAGATAGATCATAGGCACAGAGATAGATACATAGATGTTAGAGACAGAGAGGAAGATGATAGATAGATGGATAGATAGATAGATAGACAGATGGATGATAGATAGATGATAGAGACAGAATCAATAGATAGATGATAGATAGATACATAGATAGATAGATAGATAGATAGATAGATAGATAGATGAATGGAGATAGACGATAGATAGATAATAGAGATGATAGATGGTAGATAGATATATAGATAGATATAGATAGATGATAGATGATAGAGAGGTGATCAGTAGATAGATGGATAGATAGACAGAGATGCATTGATAGATGATAGATAGATAGATAGATAGATAGATAGATAGATAGATAGATAAATAGATAGATAGATAGATAAAAGATAGAAACAGAGAGAGGTAATCAATAGATGATAGATAGATAGATAGATAGATAGATAGATAGATAGATAGACAGATAGATAGATAGATAGAGATATATAGAAAGATGATAGATACAGAGATAGATACATAGATGTTAGAGACAGAGAGGAAAATGATAGATAGATGACAGATAGAGATTATAGATAGGTGGTAGATAGATATGTAGATAGACAGATAGAGATAGATGATATAGAGAGAGGTGATCAATAGATGGATAGATAGATAGAGATGGATAGACAGATAGATAATAGATAGATAGATACACAAACAGATACATAAATGATAGATAGATGGTAGATATAGATTGATAAATAAATGATAAATGATTAGGTACATAGATATGGATAGACAGATGGAGAGATGATAGGTGGATAGATATATGACAGATACAGATGATAGAGACCGAAGTATAGATATATGTGTATGCATATATACACATTATGATACGTACATATTGTATATACTATAAATTGTTTCATATACATTATAAAGCTTCATATATGTGCATATACGTTTAGCATCATATATACATGTATACTAATCATATATTAGACAACTGAATATATAAACTTTAGTATATGTGCATTTATGTTAGTATATATATGTATACTAATTATATATGAAACATACTGAATACATTTTCAGTGTATGTACCCAAATACATATATACTATACATATATGCTACAGTTTATCATGTGTATATAATATATACGTTTAGTATCTATGTATACGGAGATCCTAATATTGTGTATATATACATATATATAAAGTACCATATATGTATGTATACACACTACGTTTTATAATGCATTTATACTAAAATTAATAAGTATATCTGCATATACATATAAAGCACATATAAATAAGAAACAGGTATAATGTCTATGATATAACAATTAAACTACATTAAAATTTATTTTATAACAGTTTTTGGCTGGGCACGATGGCTCAAACCTGTAATCCCAGCACTTTGGGAGGCCGAGACGGGCGGATCACGAGGTCAGGAGATCGAGACCATCCTGGCTAACCCAGTGAAACCCCGTCTCTACTAAAAAATACAAAAAATTATCCGGGCGTGGTGGTGGCGCCTGTAATCCCAGCTACTCGGGAGGCTGAGGCAGGAGAATGGCGTAAACCCGGGAGGCGGAGCTTGCAGTGAGCCGAGATCACACCACTGCACTCCAGCCTGGGCGACAGAGCGAGACTCCGTCTCAAAAAAATATATATATATATTTTATGACAGTTTTTAATTTACAGAAACATTGCCAGGTAATACAGAGAGACTTCATATACTCCACACCCTGCCTCACCTGTTCTTAGCATCTTTGATCTGTAGGGTACAACAGTCACAACTGATGAACCGATGTTGATGCGTTATTATTGTGCTGTGATCATGAAAAGGACAGTTCAGGCTGAGATCTCCAGTGGTGATCTCCAGCATAGGCTACACGCCTAGAACTTCACAGAGCTAGAAGTAGAGGGTAGTACTGGGGAGGGCGTGAGAAGCATCCAATTCCATTCGTCTATCTGTGAGGAATGCTACCTTATAGGTACAGGTGCAGGTGCAGGTGCAGGTACAGGTATAGGTGAAAGTGCAGGTACGGGTGCAGGTGCATGTGCAGGTACAGGTTCAGGTACAGCTGCAGGTGCAGGTGCGGGTACAAGTGCAGGTGCAAGTACAGGTACAGGTGCAGGTGCAGGTACAGGTGAAAGTGCAGGTGCAGGTGCGGTTGCAGGTTCAGGTACAGGTGCAGGTGCAGGTACAGGTACGGTACAGGTACAGGTGCAGGTGCAGGTATAGGTTCAGGTACAGGTACAGGTTCAGGTACAGGTGTAGGTGCAGGCACAGGTGCAGGTACAGGTTCAGGTGCAGGTGCAGATTCAGGTGCAGGCACAGGTGCAGGTGCGGGTG
>NC_045456.1:22394835-22396673 GCF_002776525.5 Piliocolobus tephrosceles | reverse complement strand
CAAGTACAGGAGCAGGTACAGGTAGAGGTGCAGGTACAGGTACAGGTTCAGGTGCAGGTGCAGGTACAGGTGCAGGTGCAGGTACAGGTATAGGTGAAAGTGCAGGTACAGGTGCAGGTGCAGGTTCAGTTTCAAGTACAGGAGCAGGTGCAGGTACAGGTACAGGTACAGGTGCAGGTTCAGGTGCAGGTTCAGGTACATGTTGCCTTATACGGCAACAGGGACTTTCTAGATGTGATTAAAGTAAAGATCGTGAGTTTGGGAGAAAATTCAGGTGCAGCTGCAGGTGCAGGTTCGGGTGCAGGAACAGGTTCAGGGTCAAATACAGGTGTGGGTGTAGGTACAGGTGCATTTGCAGGGACAGGCGTAGGCACAGGAGCATGTGCAGATTCAGGTGCAGGTTCAGGTGTAGCCTCAGACACAGACACAGGTACAGATACAAGTGCAGACACAGGTACAGGTAGAGATGCAGGTGCAGGTAAAGATAAAGGAAGGGGTGTCGACACAGGTACAGGCATAAGTAAAAGTACAGCCACAGGCAGGTGCAGGTGCAGATGTCAGTGCAGGGACAGGGACAGGTGCAGAGAAACACACTTCCCCACAGGTTGTCTGCAAGGACCAGTTCATTGGGAAGAAAATGACACGAAAGGAGGATTCAGCCAGACGTGGGGAAACAACTGCAAATGCCTCCCCCAGCTCAGGGGGAAGGATTCATCTCGGCTCACTGCAACCTCCGCCTCCCAGGTTGAAGCGATTCTCCTGCCCCAGCCTCCCGAGTAGCTGAGATGACAGACACGTGCCACCACGCTCGGCTAATTTCTGTATTTTTAGTAGAGACGGGGTTTCACCATGTTGGCCAGGCTGGTCTCGAACTCCTGACGTCAGGTGATCCACCTGCCTCGGCCTCCCCAAGTGCTAGGATTACAGGCATGAACCACCGTGCCTGGCCTAATATCACTTTCACTCAACATTATCCCTTGACTTGAGGATGTCCAGGGCTGGCACACGCTTCTCTCCATCCTAGCCAGCTTCCATCATCCCCATTTACAAAGCTACCCTTGGTTTCCCTCTCTTTTCCCTCGCCATGAAATACCAAGTTACGAAAACCTCGTTGGAAAATCTCAGGTAACAATCTGGGAAGTCAGATTTCACGTCTGAAATCTGGTAACCATCGAGACAGCTACGGTGCTTTTTCTATGCGTGATAATTTACTTTTCTACCCTCTCCCCTGTTCCCTGGCAGTCGGGTTTGTTATTGGTGTCAGACGGAAGGCTTTTTATTAGTTTCATATTTGTCATCAGGCCACACTTCATTACTCACATGTTGGGATGTCTTCCGCTTGCGTTCTACATCATGCCGCTAAATAAACTTAGACGAGAGAGAGAACATGATGAGATGAGCATCAAAATCAGGGTTTTTTGTTTGTTTGTTTGTTTGTTTTTATTTTGCTTTGTTTTGTTGTTTTTTTTTTTTTTTTTTCTGCTCCCCGTTTGAAAATAAAGAGAATTGCCAAATTTGCTTAAAAGTTGGTAGCTAAGGCTGGGCACGGTGGCTCACATCTATAATCCCAGCACTTTGGGAGGCTGAGGTGGGTAGATCACCCGAGGTCAGGAGTTCAAGACCAGCCTGGCCCACATGGTGAAATCCCATCTCTACTAAAAATACGGAAATTAGCCGGGCGTGGTGGCGCGCACCTGTAATCCCAGCTACTCCAGAAGCTGAGGCAGGAGAATCGCTTGAACTCGGGAGGCGGAAGTTGCAGTGAGCGGAGATCGCGCTACTGCACTGCAGCCTGGGTGACAAGAGCAAAAATTCTGTCTCAAAAAAAAAAAAACAAA
>NC_045456.1:22391661-22394735 GCF_002776525.5 Piliocolobus tephrosceles | reverse complement strand
AGAAAGGACGGAAGAAAAGCAAAGAAAACATCAGTCCAGAATTTTATTTTTTGCTTTAAATGGATGGCAGCAAAATGTTGTTATTGTTAGTTTTTTGTTTGATGTTTGCGGGCCTTTTGGAGTTTTTCTGTTTGTTGTTTTAGCTGAAGATTGATCAGTATTTGAGTCTGCTGCAGGTGCTGTAAGAAAGTCCCACAGACTGGGTGGCTTAAATAAAAGCCATTGACTCTCTCACAGTCTTAGAGGCTGGAGGTCTGAGATCCAGGTGTGGGCAGGGCTGGTTCCTCCTGAGGCCTCTCTCCTGGGCTTGGAGACGCCGTCTTCTCCCTGTGTCCTCACAGGGTCGTCCCTCTGTGTGTGTCTGTGTCCTCATCTCCCTTTTTCATAAGGACACCTGCCTTATTGAATCAGGGACTACACTAATGAGATCATTTTACCTGAATCACCTCTTTGAAGACCCTGTCTCCAAATACATTCACATTCCGAAGTCCTGGGGGTTAGGGCTTCAACATAAGAATGTTTGTTTGTTTGTTTGTTTGTTTGTTTTTGTTTTGAGAGGGAGTCTCGCTCTGTCGCCCAGGCTGGAGTGCAGTGGCCGGATCTCAGCTCACTGCAAGCTCCGCCTCCCGGGTTCACACCATTCTCCTGCCTCAGCCTCCTGAGTACCTGGGACTACAGGCGCCGCCATCTCGCCCGGCTAATTTTTGTATTTTTAGTAGAGACGGGGTTTCACCATGTTGGCCAGAATGATCTTGAACTCTTGACCTTGTGATCCCCCCACCTTGGTCTCCCAAAGCTCTGGGATGACAGGCGTGAGCCACCGCGCCCGGCCCCCTATCACCAGATAGAATGTTCTAGAATGTTTTCTGCAAAGGTGCAGTCACAAAACTCACTTCTTCTCCCTGAGCCACCCCCCGCCTTTTAACACGGACACTGCCCACCGCCTGGCTGGCTTTGACGCCCGCATACTTTTTCTCGTTTCCATCCACATATACCGGTTTTCTCACACGCTCTGTCATTTCCTCATTCATTTCAGAGTTGCTTCTCTCTCCGAGGAAGGGCTGAGTTTCACCGGGACCGGAGTCTTGGCGTTGTCCTCTGCAAACAGTGCCTGACGTACGACACGTGCATTTAGGGGATGAAGGAGAGAAACTTCAAACACCGTCGGGTCCTACCTTTGAAGCTCTCGGAAGGCGCTTTGGGGACCCTCATCTCTTCTGCACGGGGAGCGTTCAGCCTCCTGTCAGCCTCACGCTATCAACATTCCTTGCCCGACTGTCTTTTGTTTGTGTGGAGGGTGATTTATGGGTCCGTGCTGTTCCCCTGCCTCTTTCAACCTCTATTAAATTGCTTTCACTTCTAATGGGAGACAGAACTTTTCCTGCTTCATGGAGCCTTTTGGGGGGCTCTTGGAAGCCTCCACTTGCAGACCTGAGACCTGATGAGGTGCTAATAAAATGCAGCATAGGATGTGGAACCCACCGGCATTTCTGTGTCACGTCTGTGTAATAATATATGGCTCTAATCCGACCAGGTTTTCATGTAGGGCTTTGGAGGAATGCGTCTCAGCACCCTGATCACTCTGCAGGCACGTCCACTCTGGGACCAGGGCCTGTGTCTCCTTCCTGAATATCATCCGTGGATCCACGGCCGGCCCGCCTAGCTCAGAAAAGGAAGGCTGCCTCGGCTGCTTGTTTCTGAAAAAGGGCGGTCATCTCCCTGGTGCTTCGTTGGCCTTCTTTTTTTTCTTTGGTTTTCTGACACACACATTCACTCTTGTTGCCCAGGCTGGAGGGCAGTGGCGCGATCTCGGCTCACTGCAACCTCCGCCTCCCGGGTTCAAGCGATTCTCCTGCCTCAGCCTCCCCAGTAGCTGGAATTAAAAGCACCTGCCACCACGCCCGGCTAATTCTGTAATTTTGAGACAGGGTTTCACCATGTTGGCCAGGCTGGTCTCGAACTCCTGACCTCAGGTGATCCGTCCGCCTCGGCCTCCCAAAGTGCTGGGATGACAGGCATGAGCCACCGCACCGGCCTTTTTGTTGTTGTTGCTGTTGTTTTGTTTTGCTTTTTTCTTTGGTTTTGGTTTCGGTTGTGTTTGAGACAGAGTCTTGCTCTGTCCCCCAGGCTGCAGTGCAGTGGCGCGATCTCAGCTCACTGCAAACCTCTAGCTCCTGGGTTTAAGTGAGTCTCCTGCCTCAGCCTCCCGAGTGGCGGAGATGACAGGCACCCACCACCACATCCAGGTAGTTTTGTATTTTTAGTGGAGATGGGGTTTTGCTGTGTTGGCCAGGCTGGTCTCGAACTCCTGACCTCAGGTGATCCACCTGCCTCGGTCTCTCAAAGTGCTGGGATGACAGGCGTGAGCCACCGCGCTCAGACAGGTATGCCTGCTTTTTTGCACAGATTTCAATGGCAGAATAGCTACAGAAGCTTCCTGGCAGACGCAGGTCTCATTTCTATACACACAGAGGGTCGTGGAGAGGCTACCATTCACCATAAAATCTGCTTTGTCCAGATTATCTCAGAAATCAAAACAGAGGGGTAATTTCGTTAAAAATCTGAACGCCCGGCTCCAGATGCACCTTGCCCACCCTCAGGGGCTAATTTGGGATTTCCTTGTCATGGCAGAAAGTCGCAACGTCATTCAGAATGGTCTCTGTGGAAAACGCCTTTAATTTCCAAAGCCCGTTAAACCATCTGTGCGTTCGACATCAGGCTGCAAAACGCTAAAACGTCATCTTTTAAGAAATCGCCGGCTGGGCGCAGTGCCTCACACCTGTCATTCCAGCACTTTGGGAGGCCGAGGCAGGCAGATCATGAGATCAGGAGTTCGAGACCAGCCTGGCCAACATGGCGAAACCCCATCTCTAAAAATACAAAAAATAAAATAAAATAAAATAAAAATAGCCGGGCGTGGTGGTGGGCGCCTGGAATCCCAGTTACTCGGGAGGCTGAGGCGGGAGAATGGCTTGAACCCGGGAGGCGGAGCAAAAGATTATGACTTGTTCAAGCTTCAGGTGATGGTGAGTTAGCAATCAAGTATCTGTACATTGTTTTTTATTTTTTATTTT
>NC_045456.1:22368251-22381661 GCF_002776525.5 Piliocolobus tephrosceles | reverse complement strand
GGGCCATTATTCTGTCTCCCACATGGGATTAGGACGTGGACATCTTTAGGGCCATTATTCTGTCTCCCACATGGGATTAGGACATGCACATCTTTGGGAGTGACACTGTTGATGCCCCCACCATTCAATCTGCCCCAGATTCTGATGCGTCCACCCTGTCTTCCCTTCCTCGTGAGCCTGGCTGAGGCAAAATCTGCGCCTCTCCCAAGACCGTAGTCTGCACCCTCCCTGGCTCTGCATTTCTCTTCCTCTTACGTACGCCCCTTCGGTGCCATTGCTGTGCCTCCCTTTGCGTCTGTTCAGTGTTTTCAGGAGAGAATTAACCAGGGGGTCTCAACTCTGAATAACGCCATTCACCAGCTCTCTGAGGCCTGCGAGTCTCTGCCTCCAGCTTCACCGTCCAGGAGGAAACGTGATCCTGGCTTTTTATGCCCGTGTGGACGCTCATCGCCTCCTGGTTTCCTGGGGCCCAGCCACGTCCGCGCTGGCCCTACTGGCTTCTCTGTCTAGCCCCCCCCTTCTTGAATTTCAACGTGAAGACTTTGGATGCTGACCGCAATCCTCACGCCCACCTTCCAGAACCCTGTCGGCTTTCTCACACGGAAGTCAGACACCGGGGGCTTATCTCCGCGGGAGCTGCCAAAACAGGCTTTTTCTTTCCCTCCCTCCGGTGGGCAGCGGCTGCCTGCTGCGTTTGGGAGGAACTGACTTCGTGGGGGCGAGAACACACACAGGAGACGTTTCTGCAGCGGGAGGCGTCTGAAGTCCACACGACAACTGGGGGAGCCGGTGTGAGGCAGGCAGTGCTGGGATTTTACTTTTATTATTTAATTTTATTTATTTATATATTTATTTATTTATTTATTTATTTATTTATTTACTCACTTATTTATTTATTTATTTTGAGACGGAGGCTCGCTCTGTCGCCCAGGCTGGAGTGCGGTGGCGCGATCTCGGCTCACTGCAACCTCCGCCTCCCGGGTTCACGCCATTCTCCTGCCTCAGCCTCCCGAGTAGCTGGGATGACAGGTGCACCCCACCACACCTGGCTCATTTTTGTATTTTTAGTAGAGACGGGATTTTGCGATATTGGCCAGGCTGCTCTCGAACTCCTGACCTCAGGTGATCCTCCCACCTCAGCCTCCCAAAGTGCTGAGATGACAGGCGTGAGCTACCGCGTCTGGCCATATTTTATTTTATTTGTTTATTTTCAGATGGAGTCTCGCTCTGTCGCCCAGGCTGGAGTGCAATGGTGCGATGTTGACTCACTGCAAACTCTGCCTCCCAGGTTCAAGCAATTCTCCTGCCTGAGTAGCTGGGATGACAGGCACCTGCCACCATGCCTGGCTAATTTTTGTATTTTTAGTAGAGATGAGATTTCGCCCTGTTGGCCAGGCTGGTCTCGAACTCCTGACCTCAGGTGACCCACCCGCCTCGGCCTCCCAAAGTGCTGGGATGACAGGTGTGAGCCACCGCGCCCGGCCATATTTTATTTATTTATTTATTTATTTATTTATTTATTTATTTATTATTTTGAGATGGAGTCTCGCTGTGTCACCCAGGCTGCAGTGCAGTGGTGCGATCTCAGCTCACTGCAGCCTCAGCGTCCCGAGTAGCTGGGATGACAGGCACCCGCCTCCATGCCAGGTTTATTTTTATATTTTCAGTAGAGACAGAGTTTTGCCATGTTGGCCAGGCTGGTCTTAAACTCCCGACCTCAAGTGATCCACCCGCCTCGGCCTCCCAAAGTGCTGGGACGACAGGTGCGAGCCACCGCGCCTGACCCAGAACGTGCTTTTAAAAGGCAGTGGTGGAAAGCCAAAAAATAAAAATAAGAATAAAACATTCTTGGTTATTTTGCTAGTAGTAAGGATCCATTCTAAAGCACATTTCTTTAAAGACTGGGTGCAAAAGCTACCTTTATACACAGGGAGAAACTTTACCTGGAGACGGGACTGCTAGTTGTCCAAATGTACTCAGATCAAACCCAGCTGCTGATGTTTGCGGCTGGAGGATTCTTTGCTGTGGGGCCATCCTGGGCACTGGAGGCACTTGGACAGCGTCCCTGGGCTCCACCCACCAGGTCCCAAAACCACCCACTCCCCAGTCAGGGCAACCAAAAATAACTCCAAATACTACTCAATGGCACCTGAGAGCAGAATTATCCCCAGTTGGGAGTCACTATCAATATAGATGAGAGATAGTAGATAACAGACAGATAGATCAATAGATACATAGAAAAATGGACGCATAGGCTGGGCACAGAGGCTCACGCCTGTCATCCCAGCAGCTTGGGAGGCCGAGGTGGGTGGATCACCTGAGGTCGGGAGTTCGAGACCAGCCTGGTCAACACGGTGAAACCCCGTCTCTACTAAAAATACAAAAATTAGCTGGCCGTGGTGGCAGGTGCCTGTAATCCCAGGTACGTGGGAGGTGAGGCAGGAGAATCGCTTAAATTCGGGAAGCAGAGGTTTCAGTGAGCTGAGATCACGCCACTGCACCCCAGCCTGGGTGACAGAGCGAGACTCTGTCTCAAAAAACAGAAAGAAAAATGGATGCACAGATAGAAAAATACATAGAAGATAGATAGATGGATAGATAGATAGATAGATAGATAGATAGATAGATAGATAATACAGAAAAATAAGTAAACAGATAATAGATGAATAGAGATGATGGATAGATGGATGACAGATGCATAAATAGATGATTGATCAATGATGGATGGATCGAGAGATATAGATGATAGAAAATAGATGCATAGAGATAAAAAATAGATGGATAGAGATAAATAAAGAAATAGATATGTCATAGATAGATAAATAAATCAAAGAAAAGTAGACAGGGCGACAGAGCGAGACTCCATCAAAAAGAGAACCTTAGGTGTGAAAGGATGTCTCACCACTGACGTCTCCCTGACTCTGAGAGCTTTACTCATGGGTGATACTTTGGAACTCAGAGAGAGCGAGAGAGAGGGAGAGGAGAGAGGCACAGGAGAGAGAGAGAAAAGAGAGAAAGAGGAAGAGAGGAGAGAAACAGAGAAAGACCCACCTGTTTCTCCCTGTTGCTGAAATTAGGATTTTGCACCGGGGAAACCCCACATGATAGCCGGCCTCCCAGTTGCAGTGGGGCTGAGCCCGTGTCTGCAACCCAGATGCCATTTGGAAAATCACGATTTTCTCCTGCACACGGTCCGCAGGCCCAGGGCAAATCTTCCACCTAACAGACAGCCCGTCTCGCAGGGTTTCGTATTTATTTTCCTGCAAACAATGAACGATTTAGCCCATGCTTTCTTGGCTTCTCACCTGGATGCTGAAGTTATTAATTCTGAACCCTGCCCGCTGCTAAAATCCCTTCCTGGCTGGTCCTGCCTTGGTGCCTCTAGAGCAGCAACAGCTGAGGCTTGTCAGAGCGTCTGCAGACCTCCGGTGGGGAGGAGAGGGGAGAGGGAAAAGGGGGGTCTTAAAACGGCCACTGTGGCTGGAAGGAGGAAGGAGGGAGGCAGACTGGTCGCTCTCAGGCCTCTGCAGGCCGTGCCAACGGGGGCTGACACGGAGAGGGTGCGTGTCACCCTGGCGATGCCTCGACTTGGCCTGGATTTAGAACTTGTCATGTTGGAGTCTGGGGCCGGAGATCCTCCTTGCACCTGCCCCATCACAGCTGCCCGATCAAAAGGCACCACGAAAAATCGATTTCCAGGAATCTCGGCCTCGACCTCCAAAGCCACGTTGACTTTCTGTTGCTGGGTGTGTCTCAACTGTCCCCAACTGGCTTTCTGAACAGCCTGGATAAAGAGTTTTCTCCAGGCCGGGCACGGGGGCTCGCACCTGTCATCCCAGCACTGTGGGAGGCCGAGGCGGGCGGATCACCTGAGGTCAGGAGTTCGAGACCAGCCTGGCCCAACATGGCGAAACCTCGTCTCTATTAAAAATACAAAAAATTATCCGGGCGTGGTGGTGGTGCACCTGTCATCCCAGCTACTCAGGAGGCTGAGGCAGGAGAATCGCTTGAACCCGGGGAGCGGAGGCTGCACTGAGCCGAGATAGCACCACCGCACTCCAGCCCGGGCCACAGAGCAAGACTCCATCTCAAAAAAACAAAAACAACCAAAAAAAAAAAATCAGGGCCGGGCGCGGTGGCTCAAGCCTGTAATCCCAGCACTTTGGGAGGCCGAGACGGGCGGATCACAAGGTCAGGAGATCGAGACCATCCTGGTTAACCCGGTGAAACCCCATCTCTACTAAAAAATACAAAAAAACAAAAACAAAAAAAAAAAAAAAAAAAAAAAAAAAATCAGGTACCGAATTTCCATTTGTGATGATGAAAAGGTGAATCTCTTTTTTTTTTTTTTTTTTTTTTTTGAGTTGGAATCTCGCTCTGTCGCCCAGGCTGGAGTGCAACGGCGCGATCTCGGCTCACTGCAACCTCCGCCTCCCGGGTTCACGCCATTCTCCTGCCTCAGCCTCCCGAGTAGCTGGGAGGACAGGCACCTGCCACTATGTCTGGTTAATTTTTGTATTTTTAGTAGAGACGCGGTTTCATCCTGTTGGCCAGGCTGGTCTCGAACTCCTGACCTCGTGCTCTGCCCTCCTCGGCCTCCCAAAGTGCTGGGATGACAGGCGTGAGCCACCGTAAGTTGTAAAGTTGAAAGTAGTTAACACGATCAAGTTTCCATGATGTATTTTTGACCGTGATTTTTAAAAAGAATTTACTTTGCAAAAGTTCACCGGATTCTTTCACTGTTCCCTAACTTTCCTTGTCACATTCCCTGCTATAAAACAAGCCTCCTCCACATCACGGTTGCCCTCAAGAGGTAATAAAATCTTACTTAAGAATAATATAAACCAGCTTTTTTTCCTGCGGGCATTTGGCCGCCTGTGGAATTCGGGCTGGAGTCTCCGAGTCAGGAATTCCTCCTGTTGAAAACTTTGATGTCCGGAACCACACCCTGGAGGAATTTCGCTAATTCTGTTTTTTGAGTTTTCAGGGATCCTTAATAACTACAGAGAAATCCTGACAGCTTTGGTTCTGGGGTCGTCCTGACCCGAGAGCACCTAGATTTCCTGCTGCTCTTCTCGTCTTCTCTCCTCCCCTCCCCTGCACTCCCCTTTCTTTTCTTTTTTCTTTTTTTTTTTTGGTTTGTTTTCTTTTCTGAAAGAGAGTCCCATTCTGTCACCCAGGCTGCAGTGCAGTGGCGCACTCTCAACTCACTGCAACCTCCGCCTCCTGGGTTCAGGCGATTCTCCTGCCTCAACCTCCTGAGTAACTGGGACTCTACAGGCACCGGCCACCACACCCGGCTGATTTTTGTAGGAAACCTTCAGAAACCAATGGGCTGGAAGAGAAAAGCTTGGAGAAATGTCGAGATGTTAAAAATACAACCACAGGCCAGGCGCGGTGGCTCATGCCTGCATCCTAGCACTTTGGGAGGCCGAGGTGGGCGAATCACGAGGTCAGGAGATCAAGACCAGCCTGGCCAATATAGTGAAACTCCGTGTCTACTAAAAATACAAAAAATTAGCTGGGTGTGGTGGCGATGCCTGTAATCCCAGCTACTCAAGAGGCTGAGGCAGGAGAATCTCTTGAACCCGGGAGGCGGAGGTTGCAGTGAGCCGAGATCGTGCCACTGCGCTCCAGCCTGGGTGACAGAGCGAAACTGTCTCAAAAAAAAAAGGTCCTGAAAAAGACTAGGAACAAATCTGTAGCATTTTAACTGGAAAGAGTTGGGGCATTAAGAAATTATATAATCATAAATCCCACTGGTGGAGTTTGAGTATTAATGAGTTTCATGTGTATTAGGTAAATTACAGCACACTCTGAATTCACCTGTATTACGTAAATCACAGCAGACTCTGATTTCACCTGTATTAGGTAAATCACAGCAGACTCTGAATTTCACCTGTATTAGGGAAGTCACAACACACTCTGAATTTCACCTGTATTAGGTAAATCACAGCAGACTCTGAATTTCATCTGTATTAGGTAAATTACAGCAGACTCTGATTTCACCTGTATTAGGTAAATTACAGCAGACTCTAAATTCACCTGTATTAGGTAAATTACAGCAGACTCTGAATTCACCTGTATTAGGTAAATTACAGCAGACTCTGAATTCACCTGTATTAGGTAAATTACAGCACACTCTGAATTTCACCTGTATTAGGGAAATCACAGCAGACTCTGATTTCACCTGTATTAGGTAAATTACAGTAGACTCTGAATTTCACCTGTATTAGGTAAATTATAGCAGACTCTGAATTCACCTGTATTAGCTAAATCACAGCAGACTCTAAATTCACCTGTATTAGGTAAATTACAGCAGACTCTGAATTCACCTGTATTAGGTAAATTACAGCAGACTCTGAATTTCACCTGTATTAGGTAAATCACAGCCGACTCTGAATTTCACCTGTATTAGGGAAATCACAGCCGACTCTAAATTCACCTGTATTAGGTAAATTACAGCACACTCTGATTTCACCTGTATTAGGGAAATCACAGCGGACTCTGAATTCACCTGTATTAGGGAAATCACAGCAGACTCTGATTTCACCTGTATTAGGTAAATTACAGCACACTCAGAATTTCAGAACATCTATGCAATGAAATCTAAAACGCACTGTGCAATATTTGGTTAACCTGTACATAATTGTGTTCTCTCTATGTGTGTGAGTCTGTGTGTGTGTGTGTTTTAAAAAAAAAAAAGGTAAAAGGAAACTTTGAATTATTTAAGTCTGAAGAAAAGGGGACATTTAATTTTACATGATTTTTAATAATACTTTTATGGGGCTTAATCCTATCGCAAAGTTTTCCTCTCCTGGAAAATTCTTAACGGGCACTACTTGCTTGGATTATCCAAAGCCCTAAAGTGCAAATGCAGAGGGAAAGACCTCCATCATTTTATTGCATTTGGCCTCTCCTGGTTCTCTGTTGAGTGGATATAATGATGGTGGTCAATTCTCAATTCTGGTTTTGCTTCAGCACTGAAAAAAACTACTGTATGTTTTCTTTTTTTTTCTTTTGAAATGGAGTCTGGCTCTGTCGTCCAGGCTGGAGTGCAGCAGCGCGATCTCGGCTCACTGCAACCTCTACCTCCCGGGTTCAAGCGATTCTCCTGCCTCAGCCTCCAGAGTAGCTGGGACTACAGGTGCCCACCACCATGCCCGGCTAATTTTTGCATTTTTAGTAAAGACAGGGTTTTACCATGTTGGCCAGGCTGGTCTCTATCTCCGGACCTCGTGATCCACCCGCCTCGGCCTCCCAATGTGCTGGGATTACAAGGCCTGTGAGCCACCGCGCCCGGCCTGAAAAAAAGTCCTGAGGGTCACACGGTGTACAGGACAAACCCTCAGTGAAGGTTCTTACCTCCAAAACCCTCCTCTTGCACCAATAAAACGGTGCCCATTTCAGTCTCTGAAACCAAACAAACTATGCGGCATCCATGCCTTTGGCCAATGAGACTCACCACCTACAAAATCAAACCTCTCTTCATTGGGCCGGACGCGGTGGCTCACGTCTGTCATCCCAGGACTTTGGGAGGCCGAGGTGTGTGGATCACCTGAGGTCAGGAGTTCAAGACCAGCCTGGTCAACATGGTGAAACCCCGTCTCTATTAAAAATACAAAAATTAGCCTGGTGTGGTGGCAGGTGCCTGTAATTCCAGCTACGTGGGAGACTGAGGCAGGAGAGTCGCTTGAACCCGGGAGGCAGAGGTTGCAGTGAGCTGAGATCACGCCACTGCACTCCAGCCTGGGCCACAGAGCAAGACTCTGTCTCAAAAATAATAATAATTAAATTTTTAAAAATTAGCCGGGCGTGGTGGCAGACACCTGTCATCCCAGCTACTCGGGAGGCTGAGGCAGGAGAATCCCTTGAACCCAGGAGGCACAGGTTGCAGTGAGCCCCGATCTCACCCCTGCACTCCAGCCCGGGCGACAAGAACAAAACTCCCATCTCAAAAAGAGAGAGAAATAAGAAGCAACACTGGAAGTTGCAGCTATTGGCTGCCACCAAGTGGCGATTTGAGGAGCAACGCGCCTTTGCCGTCTACCCGGTTTGTGAAACAAAACAGCAAGTTACAAGTAAAACTGAAGGCCTTTCTAAAAGGTCGTAGACTGGTTTTACAGAGAAGCAGAGTTCCTGCAGTTCCTGCTTCCTGGAGTTTCCGAATGTCTCCTCTGTGTCTTCACCTTTTGCAAAGATGCAGTATTGGCTGTGAACTTGGTGCTTTCTCTGTCTGAGAGGAGAGGCAACCTTTGGGCAGCCTTGGGAAGTCGATGCTCCCGCAGGCCAGGGATAAAGGAAGCTGGTAAACTCCCAGCCGGGTGCAGTGGCTCACGCCTGTCTTCCCAGCACTTTGGGAGGCCGAGGCAGGTGGGTCACCTGAGGTCAGGAGTTCGACACCAGCCTGGCCAACATGGCGAAACCCCATCTCTACTAAAATACAAAAATTAGCCGGGCGTGGTGGCACATGCCTGTAATCCCAGCTACTCGGGAGGCTGAGGCAGGAGAATCGCTTGAACCCAGGAGGCAGAGGTTGCAGTGAGCCCAGATTGCGCCACTGCACTCCAGCACTGAGACTGTCTCAAAAAAAGGAAAAAGGGCCGGGCGCAGTGGCTCACACCTGTCATCCCAGCACTTTGGGAGGCTGAGGCGGAGCGGATCACCTGTGGTCAGGAGTTCGAGACCAGCCTGGCCAACGTGGTGAAACTCCGTCTCTACTAAAAATACAAAACTTAGCCAGGTGTGATGGCAGGTGCCTGTAGTTCCAGCTACTCGGGAAGCTGAGGCAGGAGAATCACTTGAATCCAAGAGGCGTAGGTTGCAGTGAGCTGAGATTGTGCCACTGCACTCCGGCCTGGGTGACAGAGTGAGACTCTGTCTCAAAGTAAATAAATAAATAAATAAATAAATAAATAAATAAATAAATGATAAAATAAATAAAAACGGACCCCACTGACACACAGGTACCATCATTCCCTTTTGCAGACCCAGCCACAGTGCAAAGGATGTTTCACAGTTGCCTCCTTTTTGGGACACAACTACGTAACTATAGAAATAGATAGTAGGGCCGGGCATCATGGCTCACGCCTCTAATCCCAGCACTTTGGGAGGCCAGGGGAGGGTGGATCCCAGGAGTTTGAAACCAGCCTCGTCAATGTAGAAGATCCCATGTCTACAAACAATGAAAACTTTATTCAGATGTGGTGGCGTGCACCTGTAGTCCCAGCTACTTTGAAGGCTGATGCACGAGAATGCCTTGAACCCACGAGGCAGAGTTTGCAGTGAGCCGAGACGGTGCCACTGCACCCCGGCCTGGGCAACAGAGCAAGACAAGAAAAAGAAAGGAAGACAGAAAAGAAAGAAAAGAAAGAAGGAAAGGAAGGGAGGGAGAGGGGGAAAGAGAAGGAAGAGAAGAGAAAAGAGAAGAGAGAAGGGAAGGGAAGGGGACGCCAGGCGCAGTGACTCACACTTGTAATCCCAGCACTTTGGGAGGCTGAGGCGGGTGGATCACCTGAGGTCGGGAGTTCGAGACCAGCCTGGCCAACATGGCAAAACCCCATCTCTACTAAAAATACAAAAACTAGCCGGGTTTGGTGGCAGGTGCTTGAAACGCCAGGTACTCCGGAGGCTGAGGCAAGAGAATCGCTCGAACTTGGGAGGCGAAGGTTGCGGTGAGCCGAAATCACACCACTGTACTCCAGCCTGGGTGACAGACGGAGACTCTGTCTCAGAAATAAAATAAAATAACTATCATTCCAATTAAGTGTCCTTGAGTCGTATTCCTAGTTCTATTCCTAGTTCTATTGACTCACCTCAATTTAAAACTATCATTCAAGTATCTGCCCCCGATTTTCCTCGTCTCCGAATGGCTGTTTTTTGCAGACCTGCTGATTGCCACGCAGAAACTCAAAATGAATACCATTCATTCTTAGGACGCAGAGTTAAATTCTGCAACAGCCAGCGTCCTAACGCCTGGTTGCCTGCACCCGCCAGCCTGTTGCAAATGCTAACAGAAAGTCTGAAAACGCGAAATTCTAAAAGAAGTGTTGCTTTTGTTTGACAACCAGATAGGCCAGTGATTGAGAGCCGGACCTGGCCGCTTGCTCCTGGTCAGCCCTCTTGGAGCAGGCAGGTGACGGCCCAAACGTCTTGCACAAATGTTGCCCAGACTCTGAGAATCCAAAAATGTCTTTTGCTCTTTGCAGTTCACAGGGAGTGTCCATCAGAGCTTACACCCAGGGCGGGAGACGCCAGTTCCAGGTAAATGCATTTAGGTGGTTTATTATACAGATTAATTTAATTAGGATTTCATTAATTAATTTAATCAATCGATTCACTTAATTCATCGATTTATTTATTCATTAATTTAGTAATTCATTCATTATAAATTTGGTATGCCAATTATTAATTCATTAATTTATTAATTAATCTAATTAATTCATCGCGTTTATTAATTAAGTTTATTTGATTCATTGATTTAATTAATTCGTTAGTTTTATTAATTAATTTAATTAATTCACCACTTTTATTAATAATTTATTTAATTTATTGATTTAATTAATTCGTTCTTTATTAATTAATTCAATTTATTTAATTTATTGATTTAATTAACTCGTTAATTTTATTAATTAATTTAATTAATTCATTGGTTCAATTTATTAATTTAATCAGGATGCTTCCTACATCTCGTACACGTGTTTTTAAGAAACGCCACACACTAGGAATTTAGCAATCCCTAAATGTCTTGCAGGCTTTCTCGGAGGAAGTACTGTTTTTCTTTAAAAATGGGAACGCTATTTTACCTGTCAGTAAGCAGTCCACACGTTGTATTTTTTTTCTTTCATACGCTGTGAAACATGAGGCATTTTTGCTTCCCCCCTCCCTTCTCCACCTTTCTTCAGAAGGCAGGGGTTCCTGCTGTCTGCTTTTGCTCTTAAAGCTGCACGTTGCTTGGAGCCAGCAAGATTTAAGCGGTGGTTTTGTGCAAAGCGTTGGAGCCTGGCTTATGAAGGCTGCTTCCAGAATTATGGATAACGCCGTTATAACTGGGACTTCCCACTCTTGAAGCTTGCCAGAGTCAGAGAGGTATTTGTTCTCTGACAAGTAAGCCTTATTTGAAACAAAATGGGACCCAGTTATTGGGCTCCTGGGCAAAACTTGGTGAGAAATAAAAAACTGGAAAACATGCACATAAATGTTCTGAGAATGAAGCTCTGATTTTTTTTTTTTTTTTTTGAGACAGGGTTTCGCTCTTGTTGCCCAGGCTGGAGTACAGGGGCACGATCTCGGCTCACTGCAACCTCCGCCTCCCGGGTTCAAGCGATTCTCCTGCCTCAGCCTCCCGAGTAGCTGGGACTACAGGCATGCGCCACCTCGCCCAGCTAATTTTCTATTTTTAGTAGAGACGGGATTTCGTCATATTGGCCAGGCTGGTCTCAAACTCCTGACCTCAGGTGATCCACCCGCCTCGGCCTCCCAAAGTGCTGGGATGACAGGCGTGAGCCATTGCACCCAGCACTTTTTTTTTTAATTTTTTTCTTTTCTTTTTTTGAGACAGGGTTTCGCTCTTGTCGCCCAGACTGGAGTGCAGAGGCGCGATCTGAGCTCACTGCAACCTCCATCTCCCGGGTTCAAGCCATTCTCCTGCCTCAGCCTCCCGAGTACTTGGCATTACAGGTGTGAGCCACCACACCCAGCTAATGTTTGTATTTTTAGTAGAGATGGGGTTTCACCATGTTGGCCAGGCTGGTCTCGAACTCCTGACCTCAGATGATCCACCCACCTCGGCCTCCCAAACTGCTGGGATGACAGGTATGAGCCACCACGCCCGGCCTATTTAACTTGTTACTTCGTGCTTCCAGGATCCTGCCTTTGTAACCTTCCCCAAGGCACGTGTTTCATGTCAAATTCCTCAAAGTTAGTAACAAGTAAATATAACAGTAGTTACAGGCTGGGCATGATGGCTCACACCTGTCATCCCAGCACTTTGGGAGGCTGAGGCGGGCGGATCACCTGAGGTCAGAAGTTCGAGACCAGCCTGGCCAACATGGTGAAACCTCGTTTCTACTAAAAACACATAAATTAGCCGGGCGTGGTGGCCGGCACCTGTAATCCCAGCTGCCGGGGAGGCTGAGGCAGGAGAATGGCTTGAACCTGGGAGACGGAGGTTGCAGTGAGCTGAGATCACGTCACTGCACTCCAGGCTGGGTGACAAGAGCAAAACTCCATCTCGAAAAAATAACATAAAATAAAATAAAAATAGTAGCCACAGTGGGGCCAGAGGAGCTTCCCATCCTAGGGAGACACCCCAGCCAAGGCCACGTCTCCTGGAAGACTCAGCTTCAAGCCTCAACCTCTCCCTGTTGTCATCGACACATGCCCCCATTTCCAGCAGGGTCATAGAAGGGCAAGTGGGGGTCCCTGCCCCTAAAGAGCACAGCTGACCTTCCCCCACAAGTGTGCTAGGGCTGCCTTAAAAAAAATGACCACAATGGCCAGATGCGGCGGCTCACGCCTGTCATCCCAGCACTTTGGGAGGCTGAGGTGGGTGGATCACCTGAGGTCAGGAGTTCGAGACCAGCCTGACCAACATGGTGAAACTCCATCTCTACTAAAAATACAAAAATTAGCCAGGCGTGGTGGCAGGTGCCTGTCATCCCAGCTCCTCGGGAGGCTGAGGCAGGAGAATCGCTTGAACCCGGGAGGCGGAGGTTGCAGTGAGCCGAGATCGCACCACCGCACTCCAGCCTGGGCGACAGAGAGAGACTCTTTTTCAAAAAAAAAAAAAAAGAAAAGAAAAGAAAAGAAAAAGACCACAAACCACAAAGTAGGTGCTAAAACAACACACAAGTGTTCTCTCCGGGTCCTGGAGACCAGCAGTCTGAGGTTAACACGTGGACAGGGCCGCGCTCCCTCTGGAGGCTCTAGGGGAGGATCCTCCTGCCTCTCCCAGCTCCTGGGGGCTCCAGGCATCCCTGGGCTTGTGGCCGCATCACTGCAGTCTCTGCCTCCGTCTCCACGTGGCCTCCTCCTCTGTGTCTGTGTCTCCTCTTCTGTCTCTTAGAAGGACACCTGCCATTGCATTTAGGACCCACCCAACTCCAGGATGACCTCATCTCCAGATCTTTCCCTTAAATACACCTGCAAAGACCCTATATCGAAATAGACTCTCATTCTGAAGGACAGCACGAACATGAATTTGGGGAGGGAGATGCCGTTTCACCCACTGCTTGCTGACAGTGAGTAAAAAAATCTGTAAATACCTACTGAGCAAATGACTGGTCAAAGTCTTCTGACAAATATCTGATCACGATGCGGAGGGTGATTCACAGAACTTTCCACAACTCGTATGTGTAGGCCAAGATTATATCTCTGCCATGAGTTTTTTTTTTTTTTTTTTTTTTTTGG
>NC_045456.1:22363093-22368151 GCF_002776525.5 Piliocolobus tephrosceles | reverse complement strand
TTTTTTTTTTTTGTTTTTGAGACAGAGTCTGGCTCTGTGGCCCAGGCTGGAGTGCAGTGGCCTGATCTCAGCTCACTGCAACTTCCGCCTCCCGGGTTCAAGCCATTCTCCCGCCTCAGCCTCCCAAGTAGCTGGGATGACAGGTGCCCGCCACCACGCCCGGCTAATTTTTGTATTTTTAGTAGAGACGGGGTTTCACCGTGTTAGCCCGGGGTATCACCAACTGTTGCACACGAAAGGCGTGGGCTTTTTCCGTAGAAAAACACACCTGAGAATCGATTCACGATTTCCTCTTGTGTCTCTGGGGGTTCCCGGGCTGTCCCCGGAATCGTCTTTGCAGAGTGAAGAGGTCCTGAGGGCCGGGAGGTAAAATTCGGAGGCATTCAGCCAGGAGACAGAAAAAGCCGTATCCTCATTTTGGGAGCTGAGAGGCGGGCCCCTGGCCGGCTTCCCGAGGCTGAGACCCAGGGAACAGCTGAAGTTAACTGGGTGCCTCCGTAGAAGGCAGCCAGCAGAGGTGGCTGCAGAGGCTCCCACAGGGCAGAGACATCGGAATCAGCCGCTCCCCCCACCCCAGAAACTTGGGGATACCTGGCATGGTTCTCTTGTCCCCTGGAAAGGCTCAGAAGTTTGCTGAGATGCAATGAACCAAGACAGTCTGTGCACGCTCAGCCGAGGCTCGGCAGCAGAGGAAGGTGTGCCCTTTGGCTACAGACAGGCAGGACCCGAGTGAGGGGCCACATTGGCCAAGGTCCCTACAGAAAGACGGCAAAGGAGACCCCCAGATACAGCCTTGAAGACGCCCATAGAGGCCTCTATAACTGGTGCAGAAGGGCCAGCCAGACTCCTGACCTCTATACTCAATGCTCAGTCACCCAACCAGCCTCCTTGGCACCTGTAGGCTGGTGCAGGAGGGCCGGCTGGAATCCCGCCCGTGAGACCCAGTGCTTGGTCACCCACCTCCCTCCCCCAGGCTTTTTACCACCACCCCAGGACAAAACAGCCAGGCAGGGCCAGCAGGACCTGCCCAGGTACACGCAAAATAACCACGCCGAGAACTCAGTACTGACTGTGAACGTCACGGTCTAGCCAGCCCTCCCAACAAGAATGATGCTACAGGTAAGCAGGCATCGTTTTTTATTTTTATTTTTATGTATTTATGTATGTATGTATGTATGTATGTATTTATTTATTTTGAGACGGAGTCTCCCTCTGTCGCCCAGGCTGGAGTGCAGTGGCATGATCTTGGTTCACGGCAACCTCTGCCTCCCGGTTCACGCCATTCTCCTGCCTCCGCCTCCTGAGTAGCTGGGATGACAGGCGTGCACCACTGCACCCGGCTAATTTTTTTTTTTTTATACTTTTAGTAGAAACGGGGTTGCATCGCATTAGCCAGGATAGTCTCCATCTCTTGATCTCGTGATCCACCCTCCTCGGCCTCCCAAAGGGCTGGGATTACAGGCTTGAGCCACTGTGCCCGGCTCGTCTCCTAGTCTCTACTAAAATATACAAAATTAGCCGGGCGCGGTGGCTCAAGCCTGTCATCCCAGCACTTTGGGAGGCTGAGACGGGCGGATCACGAGGTCAGGAGATCGAGACCATCCTGGCTAACCCGGTGAAACCCCGTCTCTACTAAAAAATACAAAAAACTAGCCGGGCGAGGTGGCGGCACCTGTAGTCCCAGCTACTCGGGAGGCTGAGGCAGGAGAATGGCGGGAACCCGGGAGGCGGAGCTTGCAGTGAGCTGAGATCCGGCCACTGCACTCCAGCCTGGGCGACAGAGCAAGACTCTGTCTCAAAAAAAAAAAAAAAAACTTAAAGAAAAAAAGAAGAAAATCCAGAGATTCTTGTTTTTAGTAAATTGAGGCCAAATTAGCTATGCCCAAACCGCGACAAACTCTAAGTAAACAATAAAATCTTTCCAAATTGTCATGTGCATACAATATCATATCATATCCATAATAGATAATAGCATGCATATATAATATATACTATGTATAAAATAAGTGTATATTTAAAAATAAGTGTATATAATATACACTATGTCTAAAAATCAGTGTATGCAGGTGCGGTGGCTCACACCTGTAATCCCAGCACTTTGGGAGGCCGAGGCAGGTGGATCGCCTGAGGTCAGGAGTTCGAGACCAGCCTGGTCAACATGGTGAAACCCCGTCTCTACAAAAAATACCAAAAATTAGCCAGGTGTGGTGGCGGGCGCCTGTAGTCCCAGCTACTCAGGAGACTGAGGCAGAAGAATCGCTTGAACTCGGGAGGCGGAGGCTGCAGTGAGCCGAGATCACTCCACTGCACTCCAGCCCGGGCTACAAGAGCAAAACTCCGTCTCGGAAACATAAAAATACAATACGTTATGGGCATTGTCTTCCTTAGCTTGATACCATGAACTCTAAGTCTGTTACAAAATGGACTCACGAAGTTTATTAACTCTACAGCCTCCTAGGAAGACGTAGAAGTCGTTTCTTTTATGAGATGGAATCTGCTCATTTGAAAATACATTTTTTGGCCGGGCGCGGTGGCTCACGCCTGTCATCCCAGCACTTTGGGAGGCCGAGGTAGGCGGATCACAAGGTCAGGAGATCGAGACCATCCTGGCTAACATGGTGAAACCCCGTCTCTACTAAAAACAGAAAAAATTAGCCGGGCGTGGTGGCGGGCACCTGTAGTCCCAGCTACTCGGGAGGCTGAGGCAGGAGAATGGCGTGAACCCGGGAGGCGGAGCTTGCAGTGAGCTGAGATCGTGCCACTGCACTGCAGCCTGGGCAACAGAGCGAGACTCCGTCTCAAAAATAAAAAAAAGAAATGAAAATACTTTTTTTTTTTTTTGCAAAAAGTTTAGACAATACTGAGTGTATTGCAAAAATTAGCCAGCACACCCAGCTAATTTTTATCACTATTAATTTTTGTAGAGATGGGGTCTCACTATGTTGTCCAGGCTGGTCTTGAACTCCTGGGCTGAAGGGATCCACCCAGCCCAGCCTTGCCAAAGTGCCGGGATTACAGGGGTGAGCCACTGCACCTGGCTTCTGGGTTCTTTCTTGTCTGCCTTTTTAAGTCACGCTCCGGGCTGGGAACACCCGACTTTTCATCTGGGGTTTTCAGCGGTGGGCGCGTCGTGTCTGCTACGGATCACAAGTAACGATCATTTCAGGAGAAAGGAACAGCCGCCCCTGGCTGATACACAGTGTTCCCCAAAGGAGAGATAACATCTGTGACTCATGACTAATTCTCTAGAACACGCCCTGCGGGGCTGTTTCTGCTGGGGTTTTCTTTCTGTGGGGGGATGGGAGGATGGAGTTTCGCTCTTGTCACCCAGGCTGGAGTGCAGTGGTACGGCCTCAGCTCACGGCACCCTCTGCCTCCCGGGTTCAAGCGATTCTCCTGCCTCAGCCGCCCGAGTAGCTGGGATGACAGGCTCCTGCCACCACACCCAGCTAATTTTTGTGTTTTTAGTAGAGACGGGGTTTCACCATGTTGACCAGGCTGGTCTCAAACTCCTGACCTCAGGTGATCCGCCCGCCTCGGCCTCCCAAAGTGCTGGGATGACAGGCGTGAGCCACCACTGCGCCTGGTGGGAAAAAGATTTTACTTCTGTGTTCCCTACAACAATCTCACACACACACACACACACACACACAATTATTCCAAGAGCGGCTGCTGAAAGCTTACTTACTGTACCTGCAGGAAAATTACTTAAACCCAATCCCACCCAAAGAAGCAAAATCTCAACAACTCGGACATAGCCTGTCATCCTTCAAGCCATACACACAATTATTCCAAGCGCGGCTGCTGAAAGCTTAGTTACTGTACCTGCAGGAAAATTACTTAAACCCAATCCCACCCAAAGAAGCAAAATCTCAACAACTCGGACATAGCCTGTCATCCTTCAAGCCAAGGGGCCACGGGGAACCTGCTACAGTAGCATTCTCCGCTATCTGCAGGGACAGCAGAAACCGACCACATCCCAGGACACCTCTCACACCGTTCTACTCATGAGAAAACCAAACAGACAGCAGAGGGAGGGGGCCTTCGGGGAACTGCACAGAGAGTTTCAAAATTCGAATGTCCTTTGGACACAGAGTCATGTTGTGAGAAATGGGAAAGTTCTCCGTCAAAGATTCTAAAAAGTCACAATTTCTTACTCTAAGATTGCTACCCCCATTAGTGTGTGTGTGTATTCTGTAAGATTGCTATCCAATATTAGTGTATATATATGTACTGTGTAAGATTGGTATATATATGTACTGTGTAAGATTGGTATCCACTATTTGTGTGTGTATATGTACACTATTAAGATTGCTGTGCACTATTCGTGTGTGTGTATATATATATATACACTATAAGATTGCTATCCACTATTGATGTGTATATATATATTTTAAAAAAGACAAAACGCTTTATTCTTTAAAAAAAAAAAAAATCCTCTGAAAGCCGGATAAGGTGGCTCACGTCTGACATCCTAGCACTTTGGGAGGCTGAGGCAGGTGGACATGTATACACACACACACTATAAGATTGCTATCTACAGGCCGGGCGCGGTGGCTCAAGCCTGTCATCCCAGCACTTTGGGAGGCCGAGACGGGCGGATCACGAGGTCAGGAGATCGAGACCATCCTGGCTAACACGGTGAAACCCCGTCTCTACTAAAAATACAAAAACTAGCCGGGCGAGGTGGCGGGCGCCTGTAGTCCCAGGTACTCGGGAGGCTGAGGCAGGAGAATGGCGTGAACCCGGGAGATGGAGCTTGCAGTGAGCTGAGATCCGGCCACCGCACTCCAGCCTGGGCGACAGAGCGAGACTCCGTCTTAAAAAAATAAAGATTGCTATCTACTATTAGTGCATGTGTGTATATATACACTATAAGATTGCTATCCACTATTAGTGTGCATATATATATATACTATAAGATAGGTATCCAGTATTACTATATATTTGTGTGTGTATATATATAATCCATATCAGCTGTCCTAGCTTGCTCCACCACGTCTGGACAGAGCTAGGCAAGCCCCAGCCCATACTTCCTGCCATTTCTTATTTGCAGAT
>NC_045456.1:22351725-22353093 GCF_002776525.5 Piliocolobus tephrosceles | reverse complement strand
AAAACTAGCCGGGCGAGGTGGCGGGCGCCTGTAGTCCCAGCTACTCCAGAGGCTGAGGCAGGAGAATGGCGTGAGCCTGGGAGGCGGAGCTTGCAGTGAGCTGAGATCCGGCCACTGCACTCCAGCCCGGGCGACAGAGCGAGACTCCGTCTCAAAAAAAACAAAAAAACACAAAAAAACAAAAGAAGGAAAACTAGCCCGAGTGAAAGCAGGTAGGGAGCGAAGCAAGGAGCGGAATTGCTTGTTGCTTTCAGATGGAGCCCTGGAGGATTGGAGAAGACTGAGCTTGCTCAGACACATGCTCTGCTCAAACACACCCTCCCTCCCACCTCCCAAGAAGGCAGGACAGTGTCGGTGGCTATGGCTACTCCAGGCCGGTGACAAGGTTACGCGGCCCTGCTGCGTAACAAACATTACCCCGAGTCTCGCCTCTCTGCCAGCACGTCACCTCTGACCAGTCGCTCGGGTATGTGTCCGGCCCATACACATCCTCCATGGCCTTCACCCGGGCCCGGAAAGTGTAACACTTCTCAGCATCCAAGTCTTCTATGGTGACATTGCAGGTATTTTCCTGTTTGGACTGGAGAAACAGACACACACAGACACACACACACACAATGATTAGTGATGTAACCTGTATGTCTGGAGTTTTCCTTCTGGTGGGTTCATGGTCTCGCTGACTTCACGAATGAAGCTGCAAGGCCGGGCACGGTGGCTCACGCCTGTCATCCCAGCACTTTGGGAGGCCCAGAGGGGTAGATCAGCTGAGGTCGCGAGTTCGAGACCAGCCTGACCAACATGGAGAAACCCGGTCTCTACTAATAATACAAAAATTAGTCTGGCGTGGTGGCGCATGCTTGTAATCCCAACTACCTGGGAGGCGGAGGCACCAGAATGGCTTGAACCCGGGAGGCAGAGATTGCAGTGGGCCGAACTCGTGCCATTGCACTCCAGCCTGGGCAACAAGAGCGAAACTCTGTCTCAAAAAAAAAAAGAATGGAGCCGTGGACCTTCTCGGTGAGGGTTACAGCTCTTAAAGGTGGCACGGACCTGAACAGTGGGCAGCAGCAAGATTTATTGTGAAGAGTGAAAATTTATTGTGAAGACTGAAAATTTATCGTGAAGACCGAAAGAACAAATCTTCCACAGTGTGGAAGGGGACCCAGGCGGGTTACCACTGCTGGCTGGGGTGGTCAGTTTTTAATTCCCTTATTTGTCCCCGCCCATGTCCTGCTGATTGGTCCATTTTACAAACCTCTAGCTAGCTGCAGAGTGCTGACTGGTGTGTTTTTACGGAGCGCTGATTGGCACATTTTACAACCCTCTAGCTAGCCACAGAGCGCTGATTGGTGCATTTTTATGGAGCAC
>NC_045456.1:22349425-22351715 GCF_002776525.5 Piliocolobus tephrosceles | reverse complement strand
AGCCACAGAGCGCTGATTGGTGCATTTTTATGGAGCACTGATTGGCGTATTTTACAAACCTCTAGCTAGTCACAGAGCACTGATTGGTGCATTTTTACAAAGCAGTGATTGGTGCATTTTACAAACCTCTAGCTAGTCGCAGAGCACTGATTGGTGCATTTTTACAGCTCACTGATTGGCACATTTTACAAACATCTAGCTAGCCACAGAGTGCTGAATGGTGCATTTTTACAGCACACTGATTGGCACATTTTACAAACCTCTAGCTAGCTGCAGAGCGCCAATTGGTGCGTTTTTACAGAGGGCTGATTGATCCATTTTGCAAACCTCTAGCTAGCCACAGAGTGCTGATTGGTGCATTTTTACAGAGCAGTGATTGGTGCATTTTACAAACCTCTAGCTAGCCACAGAGTGCTGATTGGTGCGTTTTTATGGAGCACTGATTGGCGCATTTTACAAACTTCCAGCTGGTCGCAGAGTGCCGATTGGTGCGTTTTTACAGAGCAGTGATTGGTGCATTTTACAAACCTCTTGTAAGACAGAAAAGTTCTCCAAGTCCCCACCCAACCCAGAAGTCCAGCTGGCTTCGCCTCTCACTTGGACCTTTCATTGTACACCCCGTGGGGTTTGCACAAGGTTCCTACTCCCACATGTTTTCACTCTGTTGTTTGCGTCCTCCCTCTCTGCAGACTTTTATTCCAACTACGACAACTACAGATTCAGCAATACAGTAACACTTGTTTTTGTTGTTGTTTTTGTTGTTGAGACAGAGACTCGCTCTGTCCCCCAGTCTAGAGAGCAGTGGAACGATCTCAGCTTACCGCAAACTTCGCCTCCCGAGTTCAAGCGATTCTCCTGCCCCAGCTTCCAGAGTAGCTGGGATTACAGGCACCTGCCACCACATCCAGCTAATTTTTGTATTTTGTTGTAGGTATTGCTGCTATGACTAAATATTCTTTCAACCACCCTTGGATGACTCTTAAACATTTCATTAGGCTGGGTGCAGTGGCTCACGCCTGTAATCCCAGCACTTTGGGAGGCTGAAGCAGGTGGATCACTAGGTCAGGAGTTCGAGACCAGCCTGACCAACATGGTGAAACTCCGTTTCTACTAAAAATATGTATACACACATATATGTAGATATACAGTCATGCATTGCTTACCGATGGGACATGTTCTGAGAAATGCTGTGTGAGGTGACTTCTCCATTGTGAGAATATTGTAGAGTTTATTGAGACACACCTCACTGGTCTAGCCCGTTGCACACCTAGGCTGTATAGCACATTGTTCCTGGGCTATGCACCTGTACAGCACGTTACGTACTGAATACTGTAGGCAAACCTAACGCAGGTATTTGTGTATCTAAACATATCTAACCATAGAAAAGCTACAGGAAAAATAGGGTATAGAAGAAACTAATAGGGGACTACCGTGATACATGCTGTCTGCTGATGACGAAAACGTCCTTAGACAGCACATGATTCTGTGTGTGTCTGTGTGTGTCTGTGTGTGTCTGTGTGTGTGTCTGCATCTGTGTCTGTGTGTCTGTGTGTGCCTGTTTCTGTGTGTGTCTGTGTGTGTGTCTGCGTCTGTGTCTATGTGTGCCTGTCTCTCTGTGTGTCTGTGTGTGTGCCTGTGTGTGTCTTTGTGTGTGCGTGTCTGTGTTTCTGTGTGTGTCTGTGTGTGTGTCTGTGTGCCTGTGTTTGTGTGTCTGTGTGTGTCTGTGTGTCTGTGTGTGTGGAGAGACAGACATGTAGAGATAGAGGTAGGACTAGAGGTAGATAAAGAAATGATAGATAAATAGATAAAACAGAGAGATGATAGATTTGATAGATGATACATAGATAGATGATAGATAGATGATAGAGAGATAAATAGATGATAGATAGATAGACAGATAATACATAGACAGATGCTAGAGAGAAGTAGACAGATAGATGATACATAAATAGATACAGATAGATGATAGATAGATATATAGATACATACGTAGATAGATAAATACATAGATAGGATAGTAGATGGTAGAATAGAGAGAGATAATAGGTAGGTAGATAGAGATGATAGATGAGCTAGATAGAGATAGGGATGATATACATAGATGATTGATAGTACATAGATAGATAAAAGAGAGTTGGTACATAAAACAGATATGGATAGAGCAATAGACAGATAAAACAGAGAGAGTTAATCGATAAAATAGATGACAGATTGAAAGACAGAGAGAGACAAAATAAAATGATATAGATAGATAGATAGATGATAGATTGAAAGAGAAAGACACATAAAA
>NC_045456.1:22343997-22349415 GCF_002776525.5 Piliocolobus tephrosceles | reverse complement strand
ATAGATAGATAGATAGATGATAGATTGAAAGAGAAAGACACATAAAATAGAATGAGATAGATACCAAATTGAAAGAACTAGAGAGAGATAAAATAGAATGAGATAGATAGATAGATAGATAGATAGATAGATAGATAGATAGATGATAGATAGATAGAGATAGAGACAGATAGAATTAGATAAATAGATAATAGGTTGAAAGACAGAAAGAATGATATAGAGATGGATGGATGGATAGATAGATAGATAGATAGATAGATAGATAGATAGATAGATAGATAGACAGACAGACATATTATTGGTTCTCTTTCTCTGAAGACCCCTCAGAGACACAGAGAGAAAAGCGAGCTGGACTAGAGCTCTCTCAGGAAGAAACAGCAGAGTGGAATTCAGGCAGGTGTAGACAGAGGGGACCCGGGGGTCTGACTGAACAGAGAATCCCACAGCCCGCACCTGGGGGACGCTCAGCCACCAACGCCCTGCATCACGGCCACCCGGCTCACCTGCCACTCCGTGTCGAAGGGGCTCCGGTACTGAACCTCATAGAGGAGACCCCTGTAGGACAGGTCGGAACACGTCACCGTCACCGCGTCCTGATGCCACAAAAAGCTCACCTGCTTCGGGGAACTCGGCTTCACTGAGAAGAAGAAATAACAGAAGCTTCATGTTGCAGACACTGATATCCCTCCTCTCTGAGCTGACTGTGACAGGCTTACTTCATCCCCTTTCTCTAGCGTGTACCCCTCCCTTCCTTAATACCTTATGGTGCTTGGGGTTCACCTGTCTTCATTACTTTTACAGAACCTTCCACCAGAGCTCCGAGAACCTGTAGGCTTGTGAAGGAACTGTCTAAAATTCTGTGGAAAATGTCCTGTGTGTCTCTTACAGGCTAAATTATGTCCCCCACAAAAATATATGTTAAAATCCCAACTCCCCAGAAACTCAGAATAGGACTGTATTTAAAAATAGGATCCTTTGGGAGGCTGAGGCGGGCAGATCACCTGACGTCAGGAGTTTGAGACCAGACTGACCCACATGGAGAAACCCCGTCTCTGCTAAAAATACAAAACTAGCTGGGCGTGGTGGTGCACGCCTGTAATCCCAGCTACTCGGGAGGCTGAGGCAGGAGAATCGCTTTAACCCTGGAGGCAGAGGTTGCAGTGAGCCGAGATCATGCTATTGCACCCAGTCTGGGCCACAGGAGCGAAACTCTATCAAAACAAAAAAAAAAAATCCATCTGGCTGGACACAGTGGCTCACGCCTGTAATCTCAGCAGTTTGGGAGGCCAAGGCGGGTGGATCACAAGGTCAGGAGTTCGAGACCAGCCTGGCCAATATGGTGAAACCCCATCTCTACTAAAAAAATACAAAAATTAGCCAGGCGTGGTGGCACACGCCTATAGTTCCAGCTACTCGGTAGGCTGAGGCAGAAGCATTGCTTGAACTTGGGAGGTGGAGGTTGCATTGAGCCGAGATCGCGCCACTGCACTCCAGCCTGGCGACAGAGCGAGGCTCCATCTCAAAACAAAGTGGGTGGGAGGGGATCCTTGTAGGTACATTTAGTTAGTTAAGATGAGGTCATACTGGAGAAGGAAGCATTCTAAATGCAACGATAGGTGTCCTTCTCAGAGACAGAGGAGACACAGACACAGAGGAGGAGGCCACGTGGAGACGGAGGCAGAGACTGGAGTGATGCGGCCGCAAGCCCAGGGACGCCTGAAGCCCCCAGGAGCTGGGAGAGGCAGGAAGGATCCTCCCCTAGAGTTTCCCGAAGGAACTGGATACAACTGTAATGCATTGAATGGTGACCCCTAAAATACATGTTTGTGTCCTGTTCTCCATAACTTCTGAATGAGACCTTATTTGGAAATAGGGTCTTTGCAGATGTCATTAATTAAGAATCTTGAGAAGAGATCACCCTGGATTAGCTGAGCTCTAAATGCAATGACAGGTGTCCTTGTAAGAGACAGAAGAGGAGACACAGACACAGAGGAGAAGGCCACGTGGAGACGGAGGCAGAGACTGGAGTGATGCGGCCACAAGCCCAGGGATGCCTGGAGCCCCCCGGGGAGCTGGGAAAGACAGGAAGGATCCTCCCCTAGAGCCTCCGGAGGGAATGCGGCTCTCAGACACGTCCATCTCACTGGGAGAGAATAAGTTTCTGTTATTTTAAACCTCCCGTTTGTGGTGACCTATTACAGCCCAGGAAACGCACGCAGTATCTACGAGTAATTTTGCAAATAAAGAGTTCGCCGTTCTCACTGGATTCTGAAACAGATTCATTTCCCCTACCTCTAAAAAATAAAAAAGGAAAAAAGAGCCACAGCCTTCCAGAATTCTAGGATAAAGAAGAAACATTTTGGAAAGAGAGTTTCCCTACAGCCAGTTCTCCGCGCACATAAGGAAACCTGCCAGGTGCAGTGGCTCATGCCTGTCATCCCAGAAATTTGGGAGGCCAAGGCAGGAGGATCTCTTGAGCCCAGAAGTTTGAGATCAGCCTGGGCAATATGGTGAGACCCCAGGTCTACAAAACATGAGAACGTTTGCCAGGCGTGGTGGTGTGTGTCTGTGGTCTGAGCTACTCTGGAGGCTGAGGCGGGAGGATCGCTTGAGCCCAGGAGGTGGAGGCTGCAGTGAGCTGCGATTGCATCACTGCCCTCCAGCCTGGGCAACAGAGCAAGACCTTCTCTCTCAAAAAAAAAAAAAAAAGATAAAAAATCCAGTGAATGTGTGTGTAGGCAGGGCACCAGAGGGCAACATCTCTAATTAATTCCCTTATTTTATTTATTTATATTTATTTATTTATTTATTTATTTATTTGAGATGAAGTTTCCCTCTTGTTGCCCAGGCTGGGGTGCAGTGGTGTGATCTCAACTCACTACAACCTCCACCTCCCGGGTTCAAGCGATTCTCCTGCCTCAGCCTCCTGAGTAGCTGGGACTACAGGTGCCTGCCACCTCGCCCGGCTAATTTTGTATTTTTAGTAGAGACGGGATTTCTCCATGTTGGTCAGGCTGGTCTCGAACTCCCCACCTCAGGTGATCCTCCTGCCTCGGCCTCCCAAAGTACTGGGATGAAAGGCGTGAGCCACCGCGCCCGGCCTTATGTATTTTCAATAATGAATTTATAAATCGGCCAGGCTGGAGTGCAGTGGCGTGATTATGGCTCACTGCGGCCTCTGTCTCCCGGGTTCAAGCAATTGCCCTGCCTCAGCCTCCCGGAGAGCTGCGATTACAGGCGTGCACCACCACGCCCGGCTAATTTTTTTTATTTTTTATTTTTAATAGAGATAGGGTTTCACCATGTTGGTGAGGCTGGTGGTCACGAACTCCAGACCTCAAGTGCTCCGCCCGCCTCGGCCTCCCATAGTGCTGGGATTACAGGCATGAGCCACCGTGCCGAAGCTTTAATTAATTCCCTTAAATCACAGTCATGTGGTCTCCCCGACTGGTTCATCCCCGACCAGTGTGTGTGTAAGAGGAAACTTTCTAGAAGGCCAGTTTCTCCTCACTTGGAGTCAGGAACTGGGCACTGGGCTCCAGTGGCCAATGGTCCATGAGGTTGCTTTTCAGAATTTACTGAAACTAACTGAAGGTGACGAGCTGAAAGCTTACTGAAAAGTGTGCTGGGCTTGCTTTTCAATAGTTACGGTAATCATTGATCCCGCGACTGGCATGAGCTTGCTTTTCGGTGCTTATGGTAATAAGCTGAAGGAAGTACTGAAAAGCGTGGTGAGCTTGCTTTTCAATAGCTACAGTAATCACTAATCCAGTGACTTGTCTGAGCTTGCTTGTCAGTACTTAGGTAATCAGCTGAAGGAAGTACTAAAAAGTAGGCTGGGCGTGCTTTTCAATCGTTACGGTAATCATTGATCCAGCGACTATCAAGAGATTGCTTTTCAGTACTGAGGGTAATCAGCTGAATGAAGTACTGAAAAGGGTGGTGAGCTTGCTTTTCAATAGCTACGGTAATCATGGACCGGCGATTTCATGAGCTTTTCAGTACTTACGGTAATCAGCCGAAGGTACTGAAAAGTATGCTGAGCTTGCTTTTCAGTAGTTACGGTAATCATTGATCCAGCGACTATCATGAGATGGCTTTTCAGTACTTAGGGTAATCAGCTGAAAGAAGTACTGAAAAGTGGGCTAAGCTGGCTTTTCAATTGTTACGGTAATCATTGATCCCTCGTGAACTTGTGACTGGCATGAACTTGCCTTTCCTTACTTACGGTAATAAGCTGAAAGAACTACTGAAAAGCGTGGTGAGCTTGCTTTTCAATAGCTACGGTAATCATGGATCCGACGATTTGCGTGAGTTTCAAGTACTGAAAAGTGTGCTGAGCTTGCTTTTCAATTGTTACGGTAATCATTGATCCCGCTACTAGTATGAACTTGCTTTTCATTACTTACGGTAATAAACTGAGGGGCGTACTGAAAAGTGTGCTGAGCTTGCTTTTCAATAGCTACGGCAATCATGAATCCGGCGATTTACACGAGCTTTTCAGTACTTATGGCAATAAACTGAAGGGAGTACTGAAAAGCATGGTGAGCTTGCTTTTCAATAGCTACGGTAATCATGAATCCGGCGATTTGCACGAGCTTTTCAGTACTTATGGTAATAAGCTGAAAGAAGTACTGAAAAGCATGGTGAGCTTGCTTTTCAAGAGTTAACGGTAATCATGGATCCGGCGATTTGCAGGAGCTTGGTTTTCAGCCCTTGGGGTAATAAGCTGAAGGAAGTACAGACAAGCATGGTGAGCTGGCTTTACAATACTTACGGTAATAAAAGATCCAGCGACTGGCGGTGAAAACTGGGTGCGTCCCGTTCCTGATGGAGAAATAGAGAATATCGTCTTGCTGCTCTGCGTCTAGGAGGCACCCCGAAGTGTGAACTTCCTGGAGAATGTAGATGGTGCACTGGTCATAGGCCTCATCTGGATTGAATCTGGGGTTTAAAATGACCATTTAGCAACAGTGCTTTATTTATTCATTTATTTATTTAGAGATGGGGTCTCGCTCTGTCCCCCAGGCTGGAGTGCAGTGGCGCAGTCTCAACTCGCTGCAACCTCCGCCTCCTGGGTTCAAGCGATTCTCCTGTCTCAGCCTCCTGAGTAGCTGGGATTACAGCCACCCGCCATCAGGCCCAGGTAATTTTGGTAGTTTTACTGGAGACATGGTTTTACCGTGTTAGCCAGGCTGGTCTCCCTGACCTCAGGTGATCCACACACCTTGGCCTCCCAAAGTGCTGGGATTAGAGGTGTGAGCTACCACGCCTGGCTTTTTTTTTTTTTTTTTTTCTGAGACAGAGCCTCACCCTGTCGCCAGGCTGGAGTGCAGTGCCGCAATCTCAGCTCACTGCAACCTCCACCTCTCAGGTTCAAGAGATTCTCCTGTCTCAGCCTCCCAAGTAGCTGGGATT
>NC_045456.1:22336603-22343897 GCF_002776525.5 Piliocolobus tephrosceles | reverse complement strand
ACCTGCCTTGGCCTCCCAAAGTTCTGGGATTACAAGTGTGAGCTAGCACGCTGACCTTTTTTTTTTTGTTTTCCTTTTGGACGGTGTCTTGCTCTGTCCTTGAGGCTGGAGTGCAGTGGCGCGATCTCGGCTCACTGCCATCTCTGCCTCCCGGGTTCAAGCGATTCTCCTGCCTCTGCCTCCTGAGTAGCTGGGATGACAGGCGCCCACCACCAAGCCCAGCTAATTTTTGTGTTTTTAGTAGAGACGGGGTTTCGCCATGTTGGCCAGGCTGGTCTCCAACTCCTGACCTCAAATGATCCGCCTGCCTCAGCCTCCCAAAGTGCTGGGATGACAGGCGTGAGCCACAACGCCCAGCCTGGACATTTCTTAAAACAGCATTTAACAAATCTAATGGCCGTTCCTTCACGCTGCATTCTCACCGTGGCCTCCAGCCAGGTTCCCTCCTCACTGACTTCAATGACCCTTCCTTACCGCTAACTACAGCAACACCTGTCCAAACAGAAAACCTTGCTCTGACACAAATATTTAAACCCCTTGCGTGTGTGTCGCCAGGTGCAGGTGCAGAGTTCGAGACCAGCCTGACCAACATGGAGAAACCCCGTCTCTACTAAAAATACAAAAATGAGCCGGGCGTGGTGGTGCACGCCTGTCATCCCAGCTACTTGGGAGGCAGAGGCAGGAGAATGGCTTGAACCTGGGGACGGAGGTTGCAGTGAGCCGAGATCGTGCCATTGCACTCCAGCCTGGGCAACAAGAGCGAAACTGTCTCAAAAAACAAACAAACAGACAAAAAAACCTTGCGTGATTCCTATCGTGTGTTGAACTGTGGCTGTCCATAAGCCATGTCCACGTCCCAACTCCCAGAAGCTGTGAATGGGATCTTAGTTGCAAATAGGGTTTTAGGAGACGTGATTAGATAAGCACTGAAATAAAATCCTCCTGGATTAATGTGAGCCCTCAATCCAATTAGATTATTTTTATAAGAGGAGGCCAGACACAGTGGCTCACACCTGTAATCCTAGCACTTTGGGCGGCTGAGACGGATAGATCACCTGAGGTCAGGAGTTCGAGACCAGCCCGGTCGACATGGTGAAACCCTGTCTCTACTAAAAATAAAAACACAAAAATTCGCCGGGCGTGGTGGCACGTGTCTGTAGTCCCAGCTACTCAGAAGGCTGAGACAGGAGAATCACTTGAACCTGGGAGGTGGAGGTTGCAGTGACCTAAGATCACACCACTGCACTCCAGCCTGGGCGGCAGAGCAACACTCTGCCTCAAAAAAAAAAAAATCCTCCTGGATTAATGTGAGCTCTCAATCCATTTAGAATATTTTTATGAGATAGCAAAGAAATACAGTGAAAAATATTCTTCTAAGAGACAAAAGAGGATATACAGACTCAGAGGAGAAGGCCATGTGGACACAGAGGCAGAGACTAGAATGCTGTGGCCACAAGCCCAGGGGCCCCTGGAGCCCCCAGGAACTGGAAGAGGCAGGAAGGATCCTCCCCTAGAACTTCCAGAGGCAACTGGATACAGCTGCAGTGGATTAATATGTGTCCGTCAGAAAGATCTGCCCATGTCCTAATGCCCAGACCTGGAATAAGGTCTTATTCAGCAATAGGGTCTTTGCAGTTCGATTAAGTGAAGGAGTGCGAGATGAGATCATCCTGGATGAGGACGGGGGGGGTCTTAAATGCATTGACAGGTGTCCTTCTAAGAGACAGAAGAGGAGACACAGACACAGAGGAGACGGCCACGTGGAGACAGAGGCAGAGACTGGAGTGATGCGGCCACAAGCCCAGGGACACCTGGAGCCCCCAGGAGCTGGGAGAGGCAGGAGGGATCCTCCCCTAGAGGCTCCAGGAAGAACGACGCACAGTTGCAATGGATTGGGATGGTGACGTCCAAAAGATAGTCTATGTCCTAACCCGTAGACTTGTGAATAGAATCTCATTTAGAAAGAAGGTCTCTGCAGGTGTCATTCAGTTGAGTATCTTGAGATGAGATCACCCTGGAGTAGGATGAGCTCTAAATGGAATGACAGGTGTCCTTGTAAGAGACAGAAGAGGAGACACAGACACAGAGGAGATGGCCACGTGGAGACAGAGGCAGAGACTGGAGTGATGTGGCCACAAGCCCAGGGACACCTGGAGCCCCCAGGAGCTGGGAGAGGCAGGAGGGATCCGCCCCTAGAGCCTGTGAAGGGAGGAGAGTCCTGTCCTTGATTTTGGACTTCTGGCCTCCAGAACTAGGAGAATAACTGTGGATCTTAACTGCTTAGCGTATGGTACTTTGTTATGGCACCTTAGGAAACTCCTGCTTTCAGGAGGGTCTTTGCGGTAAAAGAATGGCCGGGCACGGTGGCTCACACCTGTAATCCCAGCACTCTGAGAGGCCGAGGCGGGCAGATCACGAGGTCAGGAGTTCAAGACCAGCCTGACCAACATGGGGGAAACCCCATCTCTAAGAATACAAACAAAGTAGCCGGGCGTGGTGGCAGGTGCCTGTAGTCCCAGCTACTGGGGAGGCTGAGGCAGGAGAATCACTTGAACCCGGGAGGCGGAGGTTGCAGTGAGCCGAGATCGCACCACTGCACTGCAGCCTGGTGACACAGCGAGACTCCATCTCAAAAAAATAAAAGAATGTGCCAAGATCATATATCACTCTGGTTTTTCTGCACAGGGAAAAAAAATGTCACCCAGTGTGAAACCAAGTGGCTTATTCCTCGTCACCAATCTCCGGGGAATTCCTGGCTCAGGAACTGGTTTTTTTTTTGTTTGTTTGTTTTTGAGACGAAATCTCCCTCTGTTACCCAGGCTAGAGTGCAGTGGCGCGATCTTGGCTCACCGCAACCTCTGCCTCCCGGGTTCAAGCGATTCTCCCGTCTCAGCCTCGCAAGTTGCTGGGATTCCTGGCACCTGCCAGCACGCCCAGTTAATTTTCGTATTTTCAGTAGAGACGGCGTTTCCTCATATCGGCCAGGCTGGTCTTGAACTCCTGACCTCAGGTGATCCACCCACCTCGGCCTCCCAGCCATGAGTCTTACTTTCCAAGTAACTTCATTTTAAAATTTCCCTGTTCTGGGCACTTTCCCGTCTATCTGTTTTGCTATCAAACTGAAGAATCAAGCACCCATGACTAAATTTATTGGAAAAACCCTTCCTCCAGCGTTCGCACGCATACTTCTGGGTGTGTAACTAAGCCAAGGTAAAAATAAAAATGAGGCCGGGTGCGGTGGCTCAAGCCTGTAATCCCAGCACTTTGGGAGGCCGAGACGGGTGGATCACGAGGTCAGGAGATCGAGACCATCCTGGCTAACACGGTGAAACCCCGACTCTACTAAAAAATGCAAAAAACTAGCCGGGTGAGGTGGCGGCGCCTGTAGTCCCAGCTACTCGGGAGGCTGAGGCAGGAGAATGGCGTAAACCCGGGAGGTGGAGCTTGCAGTGAGCTGAGATCCGGCCACTGCACTCCAGCCTGGGCGACAGAGCGAGACTCTGTCTCAAAAAATAAAATAAAATAAAAATAAAAATACAAAAATTAGCCGGGCATGGTGGCAGGTGCCTGTCATCCCAGCTGCTCGGGAGGCTGAGGCAGGAGGGTCGCTTGAACCCGGGAAGCGGAGGTTGCAGTGAGCCGAGAGCACGCCACGGCACTCCAGCCTGGGCGACAGAGCGAGGCTCCGTCTCAAAAACAAACCAACCAACAAACAAAAAGAATGTAGGTGATTTTGAGCGTGAGTCAGCCATCCCTTGGCAAGAAGGTCTGGGACAATGAGCTTGCGGTTGTGGTGAGGGCTGAGGGTTTCACAGAACAAACATTCTGGCTTGCCAAGTATGACGCTTCACACTTTCGTTCTCTAGCAATTCCCAATCGCTGACGGCTCAGAAGAGCTATTTTGAGCCCCAGGCAGTGGGGTTTGCTTTCCAGGGTGGGGCCACTTACTTGTAGTGGAAAGTCAGGTTACTTCTGGGGTAGTGGCTGATATTCCATGTCACCTGCACCGTTTCTAGATTAAAGTAGATGATCTGAATCTGTACGCCTTCTCCTAGACACAGAGAGATGCAGGAAGTTCACTGTCAGGCAACTCTATTTTATTTTTTATTTTTATTTTTTAATTTATTGTTGTTTTTGAGATGGAGTCTCGCTCTGTCGCCCAGGCTGGAGTCCAGTGCCGCGATCTCGGCTCACTGCAACCTTCACCTCAGGGTTCAAGCAATTCTCCTGCCTCAGCCTCCCAAGTAGCTGGGATGACAGGTGCCCGCCACCACGCCTGGCTAATTTTTTGCATTTTTAGTAGAGACGGGGTGTCATGATATTCAACAGGATGGTCTGGATCTCCTGACCTCATGATCCACCCACCTCAGCCTCCCAAAGTGCTGGGATTACAGGCATGAGCCACCGCACCAGGCGAGGCAACTCTAAAAGAGCTAGAAACTTACAGCATGAAGCCAGCACTTTCGTCCTAAGAAGGAGATGCTGGTTTAAAAGGACAGAGATCTGGCCAGGCGCAGTGGCTCACCTCTGTCATCCCAGCACTTTGGGAGGCCGAGGCAGATGGATCATGAGGTCAGGAGATCGAGGCCATCCTGGCCAACATGGAGAAACCCCATCTCCACTAAAAATACAAAATGTTAGCCGGGCATGATGGTGGGCACCTGTAATCCCAGCTACTTGGGAGGCTGAGGCAGGAGAATCGCTTGAACCCGGGAGGTGGAGGTTGCAGTGAGCCGAGATTGTGCCACTGCACTCCCGCCTGGGTGAGAGAGAGAGACTTCATCTCAAAAATAAATAAATAAATAAAAAATAAAAGAACAGAGGTCTGGCTGGGTGCGGTGGCTCATGCCTGTAATGCCAACACTTTGGAAGGCTGGGGCAGGTGGATCACCTGAGGCCATGCGTTTAAGACCAGCCCTGGCCAACACGGTGAAACACCGTCTCTACTAAAACTACAAAAGTTAGCCATGTGTGGTGGTGGGTGCCTGTCATCCCAGCTACTCGGGAGGCTGAGGCAGAAGAATCGTTTGAACCTGGGAGAAGGTTGCAGTGAGCCGAGATTGCACCACTGCACTCCAGCCTGGGTGACAGAGCTAGATTCCGTCTCAAAAAATAATAATAAATAAAAAGTCAAAGGTCAGAGAAAACCAAGGTTTGTATGCATGGGTTACCCGTTAATTCCTTGAGCAAGAGCTGCAGAATACATAAAGGCTGGTCCAGAAGAGACAATGCCACCTTACATATCCACAGAATATGTGTCATTGGATACACGATTGACGCTCATATCTGTGCAAGCCACTAGTGGGTGGACCTTACCCTTTGCAAAAACCTCAGAGACAAGTCAACAAGGGTACAATTATAGCTGCGTTTTTTGTTGTTGTTGTTGTTGTTTTTTGAGACAGAGTCTCACTCTGTCACCCAGGCTGGAGTGCAGTGGTGCGATTTCAGCTCACTGCAACCCCCGCCTCCCAGCTTCACACCATTCTCCTGCCTCAGCCTGCTGAGTAGCTGGGACTACAGGTGCCCGCCACCACACCTGGCTAGTTTTTTGTGTTTTTAGTACAGACGGGGTTTCACTGTGTTAACCAGGATGATCTCGATCTCCTGACCACAGTGGCATGAGCCACTGTGCCCGGCTGCTTTTGTTTGTTTTTGCAAAAGGTAATCTTTGCCCACTAGTGCCATGCACAGATATGAGCATCAATCATGTATCCAGTGACACATCCCCTGTGGATACCTAAGGTGGCATCGGAAACTGTCCCCATCGATCCACCTGACTTTCTCAAAACTCCACACACACCCGCTTCAGAAATGGACCAGCTGGGCGTGGTGGCTCACGTCTGTAATCTTAACATTTTGGGAGGCCGAGGTGGGTGGATCACCTGAGGTCAGGAGTTCAAGACCAGCCTGGCCAACATGGTGAAACGCCATCTCTATTAAAAACACAAAAAATGAGCTGGGCATGGTGGCAGGCGCCTGTAATCCCAGCTACCCAGGAGGCTGAGGCAGGAGAATGGCTTGAACCCAGGAGGCAGAAGTTGTAGTGAACCAAGATCGTGTCACTGCACTCCAGCCTGGGTGACACAGCAAGACTCCGTATCAAAATAAACTAAACTAAACTAAAATAACAGAAATGGACCAACTATAAAGAAGTATGTCTATCTTTGCTTAGAAGGTTGCTCAGACTTCAGTAGCTTCGACGTTTCAAGAAGTCTGGGTTTGTAATTCCGAACATGAAGAATGGGAATATTTTAGAATTGAGCAAACATGCAATGGTATTTTGGATAATGGCAGCCAAGTCTCTCACTATCAACGAAGTGAGTTACAGGTTTGGAAAGACAGGCTACAGTGAACCTTGTCATGCTGGGTTTTAAGTGGACGTATCTGGAGGATAGATAGAGATAGACAGATAGGTAGGTAGGTAGGTAGATAGATAGATAGATACATAGATAGATAGATAGATAGATAGATAGATAGATAGATAGATAATACAAAGATAGATAGATAGATAGATAGATAGATAGATAGATAGATGTAGATAACACAAAGATAGATAGATAGATAGATAGATAGATAGATAGATAGATAGATACATACATACATACATACATAGATACATAGATAGATAGATACATTGATACATAGTAATGTTAGATAGATAGAATTATATAGATGATGATAGAAATAGACAAACAGACAGACACAGATAGGGATGGGTGGGTAGATGGATGAATCAATGGACAGGTGGGTATATAGATGGAAGGCAAGTGGATGGGTGGGTGGATGGGTGACTGGATGCATGGATAAATGGATGAACAGATACATAGATGAATGGGTGGATGGGTGGATGGATGCATGGATAGATGGATATGTAGATATGTACACGGATGGGTGGATGGATGGATGGACGAGTGGATGAAAGTGTGGCTGAGCGCATGGGTGGATGGATGGTTTGATGGATGGATAGATGGATGTATTTGTGGATGGATGGTGGGTGGATGGATGGATGGAGGGATGGATGGATGGATAAGTGGATGAAAGGGTGGGTGGATCGGTGGGTGGATGAGTGAGTGGATTGATAGATAAATGGATGAACAGATAGGTGAGTGGGTGGGTGGATGGATGGATGGATGGATGGATGGATGGATGGATGGATGCATAGATGGATGAAAGGGTGAGTGGATGGGTGGGTGGATGAGTGACAGGATGGATGGATAAATGGATGAACAGGTGAGTGGGTGGATGGATGGATGCATGGATAGATGGATATGTAGATGCATACATGGATGGATGG
>NC_045456.1:22330918-22336503 GCF_002776525.5 Piliocolobus tephrosceles | reverse complement strand
ATGGATGGATGGATGGATGGATGGATGGATAGATGGATGGATGGATGCATGGATGGATGGATGGATGGATGGATGGATGGATGGATAGATGGATGGATGCATGGATGGATGGATGGATGGATGGATGGATGGATGGATGGATGCATGCATGGATGGATGGATGGATGGATGCATGGATGGATGGATAGATGGATGGATGGATGGATAGATGGGTGACTGAGTGGGTGGGTGGGTTGACGAACAGATGGATATTATTATTATTATTATTATTATTATTATTATTATTATTGAGATGGAGTCTCGCTCCGTCGCCCAGGCTGGAGTGCAATGGCATGATCTCAGCTCACTGCAACCTCCACCTCCCAGGTTCAAGTGATTCTTCTGCCTCAGTCTCCCAAAGTGCTGGGATTATAGGCGTCCACCACCAGACCCGGCTAATTTTTTTTTTATTTTTGGTAGAGATGGGGTTTCACCATGTTGGCCAGGCTGGTCTTGAACTCCTGACCTCAGGTGATCCACCCAACTCAGTATCCCGAAGTGTTGGGATTACAGGTGTGAGCCACTGTGCCCGGCCATATTCCTTTATTATTATAAAATAATAATAATAATATAATTAGGTAAATGGTCCTTCACCTCTCTATTCAACCATTTTCCTACCCTTGATTTACCATCAGCTGCCTTTTTCTTTTTTGGAAAAGTGTGGAGTTACTCCAAAGAAAACCTCCTATAGGTAATATGTAAACATCGTTACCAGAAATCCGTGGGATCCATGAAAGCAAGTACAACGGATATGAAGGGAAACCACAGAAGTGCTTTTCTTAAAAAAATGTATACAGGCTATTTTTAGAGTGTTTTTAGGTTTAGAGCAAAATTTGCAGAAAGTACAGAAAGTTCTTACGTATCCTCTCCCCAACTCACAATTTCTTCTACGGTATGACAAACAAGGAACTAATACTGATATATTATGCACGGAATAGTCAATAACAGTTCACATTAGAGTTCTTTTTTTTTTTTTTTTTTTTTTGAGACAGAGTCTCACTTTCCCGTCCAGGCTGGAGTGCAGTGTCGCAATCTCGGCTCACTGCAACCTCCACCTCCCGGGTTCAAGCGATTCTCTTGCCTCAGCCTCCCGAGTAACTGGGATGACAGGCACCTGCCACCACGCCTAGTTAAGTTTTGTAATTTTAGTAGAGACGGGGTTTCACCATGTTGGTCAGGCTGGTCTCGAACTCCCAACCTCAACCACCCACCTCAGCCTCCCAAAGTGCCTGGATTACAGGCGTGAACCACCACTCCCGGCCCATCTTAGAGTTATTTGTGGCCAGTGTAACTTCTGTGCATTTGCACAAACACAGAGTGACGTTGGATCGACTATTATACAATTCTTCTCGCCCTGTCACCTCTGGCAACCCCTGATCATCGTACTGTCTCCATTCTTTGCTTTTTATTTATTTATTTTTTTTCAGACGGAGTCTCGCTCTCTCTCCCAGGCTGGAGTGCAGTGGCGCCATTTCGGCTCACGGCAACCTCCACCTCCCGGATTTAAACGATTCTCCTGCCTCACCCTCTGGAGTAGCTGGGATTACAGGCACCCGCCACCACGCCTGGCTAGTTTTGTGTTTTTCGTAGAGATGGGGTTTCACCATGTTGGACAAGCTGGTCTCGAACTCCCGACTTCAGGTGATGTGCCCACCTCAGCCGGCCAAAGTGCTGAGATGACAGGCATGAGCCAACGCACCTGGCCAGTTTTGCTTTCTCTAGAACGTCTAATAGTTGCACTTATGGTCTGTAGCCGTCTCAGACTGACTTTCTTTTTTCATTCAATGTTTTTTTTTATTTGTTTGTCTTTTGTTTTTTTGAGACAGAGTCTCGCTGCATTGCCCAGGCTGGAGTGCAGTGGCGAGATCTCAGCTCACTGCAACCTCCACCTCCCGGATTTAAACGATTTTCCTGCCTCAGCCTCCGGAGTAGCCGGGATTACAGGCACCTGCCACCACGCCCAGCTAACTTTGGTATTTTCAGTAGAGATGGGGCTTTTAGTAGAGACTAGCGTAGATGTTTAGTAGATGTTGGTCAGGCTGGTCTCGAACTCCTGACCTCGTGATCCACCCACCTTGGTCTCCCAGAGTGCTGGGATGACAGGCGTGAGCCACCGTGCCCAGCCTTTATCCTCTCTCTTTGAGATCTCATGTCTCCTTAAAATGGATAAAACGAGCCAGCCTGGTGGCTCACGCCTGTCATCCCAGCGCTTTGGAAAATCGAGTCGGGCGGATCGTCTAAGGTCAGGAGTTTGAGACCAGCCTGGCCAACAGTGTGAACCTGGTGTCTCTGAAAAATACAAAAATTAGCCAGGCATGGTGGTGCGCACCTGTAATCTCAGCTACCTGGGAAGAGGAGGCAGGAGAATCGCTTGAACCAGGAGGTGGAGGTTACAGTGAGCCGAGATCATGCCACTGCACTCATGCCTGGGCAACAGTGAGACAACATCTCAAGAAAGAAAAAAAGGGCCGGGCGCAGTGGCTCAAGCCTCTAGTCCCAGCACTTTGGGAAGCCGAGAAAGGCGGATCACGAGGTCAGGAGATCGAGACCATCCTGGCTAACACGGTGAAACCCCGTCTCTACTAAAAAATACAAAAAACTAGCCGGGCGAGGTGGCGGGCACCTGTGGTCCCAGCTACTCAGGAGGCTGAGGCAGGAGAACGGCATAAACCCGGGAAGCGGAGCTTGCAGTGAGCTGAGATCCGACCACTGCACTCCAGCCCGGGCGACAGAGCCAGACTCCATCTCAAAAAAGAAAAAAAGTATAAAACCAAGCTGTCAGGCCAGGCACGGTGGCTCACGCCTGTGATCCCAGCACTTTGGGAGGCCGAGGCAGGTGGATCACCTGAGGTCAGGAGTTCGAGACCAGCCTGGCCAACATCACTAAGCTAAAAAGAAAATTCCCCAAGCTAGGAGGTGCTCTGGGCAAATTGACCTCTATTTCTATAAAAAGTCATCCTTCTGCTCACGGAGATAGATGCATATTCTGCCTGCCTGCTTTGGAAAGGCTTATCAGAAACTCAGGGGACCAAAGCCATGGGTCTCTCACCTACCTGTAACCCGAGAACGCTCTCCTTGCTTCAAGTTTTCCCCGACTTTCTGCACAGAACCACTGTACTTCTTCTATATATTGCTTGAGATCTCACGTCTCCTTAAAATGCATAAAACGAAGGCCGGGCGTGGTGGCTCACGCCTGTAATCCCAGCACTTTGGGAGGCCGAGGCAGGTGGATCCCCTAAGGTCAAGACCAGCCTGGCCAACATGGAGAAGCCCTGTCTCTACTTAAAATACAAAAACAATTAGCCAGGTGCAGTGGCGGGCGCCTGTAGTCCCAGCTACTCGGGAGGCTGAGACAGGAGAATTGCCTGAAGCGGGAGGCGGAGATTGCAATGAGCAGAGATCGTGCCACTGCGCTGCAGTCTGGGCGAGGGAGCCAGACTCTGTCTCGGAAAAAATAAATAAAAATAATGGCCAGGCACCGTGGATCCTGCCTGTAATTCTAGCACTTTGGGAGGCCAAGGCAGGCGCACTGCCTGAGGTCAGCAGTTCAAGACCATCCTGGCTAACACGGTCAATCCCCGTTTCTACCAAAATACAGTAAATTAGCCAGGCATGGTGGGACATGCCTGTAGTCCCAGTTACTCGGGAGGCTGAGGCAGAATTGCTTGAACCCGGGAGGCAGAGGCTGCAGTGAGCCAAGGTCATGCCACTGCACTCCAGCCTGGGCGACAGGGTGAGACTCCGTCTCCAGAAAAAAGAAAAAAATTGGCCAGGGGTGGTGCCTTCTGCCTGTCATCCCAGCACTTTGGGAGGCCGAGGCGGGCGGATCACCTGAGGTCAGGAGTTCGAGACCAGCCTGGCCAACATGGCGAAATCCCGTCTCTACTAAAAATACAAAAACTAGCCGGGCGAGGTGGCGGCGCCTGTAGTCCCAGCTACTCGGGAGGCTGAGGCAGGAGAATCGCTTGAACCCGGGAGGCGGAGGCTGCCGTGAGCCAAGATCACGCCACTGCACTCCAGCCCGGGAGACAGGGTGAGACTCCGTCTCAAAAAAATATAAAATAAAATATAATAAAAATTTAAAAAACCAGCCGGGGGTGGTGCCTCCCACATGTAATCCCAGTCCTTTGGGAACTTTTTTTTTCTTTTTTGAGATGTCAGGGGAATGCATCCTCAGCTTTGGCAAAAGAAGCTAAGTTAAATGAGACCTGTCTCAAATTTTAGGACGTCACACAGTTTTTATTTACCAATTAAAATGAATACCTACATTTCCTAATGAGATAGAATGAAAGAGAAGGCTTTCTTTTGCGGCAGATCTGTGAAAGCCTCTCTGATCGGAATTGCAAACCGTTTCTTGCAGTTCCTGCTGCTTTGTGATAAAAATCAAGGCTTGTGGAGATCAAGGGCCTCAGAACACTGTGGTCAGCACTGGGCTGGCGTTTGAGATATATGGCTTTATTCACTCCTTACTGCAGCCTTGTCAGGGAGACCTGAATCTGTAACTGTATTTATTTTTATTTTTATGTTTTTTCGAGAGGGACTCTTGCTCTGTCCCCCAGGCTGGAGGGCAGTGGCACGATCTCGGCTCACTGCAACCTCTGTCTCCCGGGTTCAAGCGATTCTCCTGCCTCAGCCTCCGGAGTAGCTGGGACTCCAGGCGCCCGTCACCACGCCCGGCTAATTCTTGCAGTTTAGTAGAGATGGGGTTTCTTGTTCTCAGGACCTCCTGAGGGCTGCGTCACAGGCCACGGTCACTCCCGTTTGGCTCCGAATAAATCTCTGCAAGTATTTGACAGTGTTGTGTCACCTGCGTCCGTGTGAAGAGAGCAGCAGACAGGCTGTGTGTGAGCCATAAAGCTGTTCATTCACTCGGTGCGAGTGGCCTGAGTCCGAAAAGAGACTCAGCAAAGGGAGACGGGCAAAGGGATAGCTTTTATGGTGTAGCAGGACCAGTCGCAGGCAAAACCCCTGAGACACCTAGTTAAAGAAGGAAGGGTTTTATTCAGCCGGGACCATCGATCGGCAACACTCACGTCTCCAACAGCCGAGCTCCCCGAGTGGGCAGTTCCTGTCCGTCTTAACGGCTCTAAGGGGGTCTGCGTGAGAGGGGCGTGACGGATGGAGCAAGCAGGGGGTACATACATGACTGGGGCCTGCGTGCAGCAGTCATCACAACGGAACACAACAGGACAGAGATTTTCACAGTGCTTTTGTTTTTTTATTTTTTGCAAAATCATCTTTCTCTCTTTTTTTTTTTTTTTTTTTTTTTTTGAGATAGAGTCTTGCTCTGTCGCCCAGGCTGGAGTGCAGTGGCCGGATCTCAGCTCACTGCAAGCTCCGCCTCCCGGGTTTACGCCATTCTCCTGCCTCAGCCTCCTGAGTAGCTGGGACTACAGGCGCCCCCACCTCGCCCGGCTAGTTTTTTTTTTTTTTTTTTTGTATTTTTTAGTAGAGACGAGGTTTCACCGTGTTAGCCAGGATGGTCTCGATCTCCCGACCTCGTGATCCGCCCGTCTCGGCCTCCCAAAGTGCTGGGATGACAGGCT
>NC_045456.1:22315849-22315918 GCF_002776525.5 Piliocolobus tephrosceles | reverse complement strand
CATGTTGGCCAGGCTGGTCTCGAACTCCTGACCTCAAGTGATCCACCCGCCTCGGCCTCCCAAAGTGCT
>NC_045456.1:22315473-22315749 GCF_002776525.5 Piliocolobus tephrosceles | reverse complement strand
TTTTAGTAGAGATGGGGTTTCACCATGTTGGCCAGGCTGGTCTCGAGCTCCTGACCTCAAGTGATCCACCGTTCTCGGCCTGCCAAAGTGCTGGGATTACAGGCGTGAGCCGCTGCGCCCGGTCAGAAACAGGTTTTTTGTTTTGTTTTGTTTTGTTTTGTTTTATGTTTTCAGATGGAGTTTCACTGTGGTCGCCCAGGCTGGAGTGCAGTGGCACGATCTGGGCTCACTGCAACCTCCGCCTCCTGGGTTCAAGCGATTCTCCTGCCTCAGCCT